>NW_027448933.1:0-2500 GCF_030867145.1 Opisthocomus hoazin
TGCACGGGGTGGGAAGGGCCGGCGGCGGGCTGCCTGTGCTCTCTCAGTCGGGGCGGCGGTGGGGGGGCTTGCGGGGGGTGGCTGGGGTCGGCAGGCCGGCCCTGCCGGAGGCCCGTATGCAGGGGTGCCTGCACGGGGTGGGTGGGCCGGCGGCGGGCTGCCTGTGCTCTCTGAGCCGGGGCGGCGGTGGGGGGGGCTTGCGGGGGGTGGCTGGGGGCGGCAGGCCGGCCCTGCCGGAGGCCCGTATGCAGGGGTGCCTGCACGGGGTGGGAAGGGGCGGCGGCGGGGTGCCTGTGCTCTCTCAGCCGGGGCGGCGGTGGGGGGGCTTGCGGGGGGGTGGCTGGGGGCGGCAGGCCGGTCCTGCCGGAGGCCCGTATGCAGGGGTGCCTGCACGGGGGTGGGTTGGGGGGGGCGGCGGGAATTTTTTGGTTTTTGTTGCTTTTTTATTTCTTTTTCCGCTTTTGAAACAGAGACGCCGCCCCGTCCTCGGGCGTTTCAGCCGAGCTGATGGAAAGCGGCGCCCCTTCCCGTCGCTTGCGGGGGGGGGTGGTGCAGGAGGGGGGAGGCGGCGCGCGCCTGAAATTCCCCTCGCCACCCCCCGTTTCCGAGACTTCGCCGTATCTAGTGGAAGGCGCTAAGCTTGGCCGGACTGTCTCGCTGAAGGCTTTCTTACTCTGCATCGGTTCTGACGGTGGGCGAGAAAAAAAAACAAAACCAAAGCAGAGCAGGGAAACAGTTACAAAAATTTCTTGAGAGCCAGCACCGGCCCGCCCATCGGCAGACGGAGCGGCGCCCGGGGTCAACGAGTGCCACCCTGCTGCTTAGCAACCGGAACCCGAGCCGGCCCGCCCCGCCCACCCGCCGGCAAGGGGCGGGCGCTTCCCCGCGGCAGAAGGGGGAGACAGAGACTGAGAGACGGGGTCGAGGAGCAGGCGGGGAGCCTTGCGCTGAGGTAGGCTGGGGACGGGGCCTCTTTTCCGAGAAGATTGAGGTTTGAGTCGGGGGGGGGGGGGGGGGGGGGGCGGCGGCAGGGGCTGCTTGTGCGCTCTCGGCCGGGGCGGCGGTGGGGGGGTGGCGGGGTGGGGGGGGGCAGCGGAGCGGCCGTGCCGGAGGCCCGTATGCAGGGGTGCCCGCACCGGGGGGGGGGTGGGGGGGGGCGGCGGCAGGGGCTGCTTGTGCGCTCTCGGCCGGGGCGGCGGTGGGGGGGGGCTTGCGGGTGGGGGTGCGGCGGCCGGGCTGCCGTGCCGGAGGCCCGTTTGCAGGGGTGCCTGCACGGGGGGAGGTGGGGGGGGGGGGGGGGCGGGGCGGCGGGAATTTTTTGGTTTTTGTTGCTTTTTTATTTTTTTTCCGCTTTTGAAACACAGACGCCGCCCCGCCTTCGGGCGTTTCAGCCGAGCTGATAGAAAGCTGCGCCCCTTCCCGTTGCTTGCGGGGGGGGTTGGTGCCGCGGAAGGGGGTGGCGGGGGGGGCGGGAACGGGACGGGGACGGGGACGGGGACGGGGACGGGGACAGGGACGGGGACGGGGACGGGGACGGGTCTGGCCGACGGGTCTGGACGACAGCGCCCCCCCCACCCCGCGTCCCGGCCGGCCACCACGTCTACCCGGGACCGGGTCGGCGGGGAGGACAGGTCTACCCGGGACCGGTTCGGCGGGGAGGACAGGTCTACCCGACAGCGCCCCCCCCATCGCCCCGCGTCCCGGCCGGCCACCACGTCTACCCGGGACCGGTTCGGCGGGGAGGACAGGTCTACCAGGGACCGGTTCGGCGGGGAGGACAGGTCTACCCGACCGCGCCCGCCCCCGATCCCGAGTCCCGGCCGGCCACCACGTCTACCCGGGACCGGTTCAGCGGGGAGGACAGGTCTACCCGGGACCGGGTCGGCGGGGAGGACAGGTCTACCCGACCGCGCCCGCCCCCGATCCCGAGTCCCGGCCGGCCACCACGTCTACCCGGGACCGGTTCGGCGGGGAGGACAGGTCTACCCGGGACCGGTTCGGCGGGGAGGACCGGTCTACCCGGGACCGGTTCGGCGGGGAGGACAGGTCTACCCGGGACCGGGTCGGCGGGGAGGACAGGTCTACCCGGGACCGGGTCGGCGGGGAGGACAGGTCTACCCGACCGCGCCCGCCCCCGATCCCGAGTCCCGGCCGGCCACCACGTCTACCCGGGACCGGTTCGGCGGGGAGGACAGGTCTACCCGGGACCGGGTCGGCGGGGAGGACCGGTCTACCCGGGACCGGGTCGGCGGGGAGGACAGGTCTACCCGGGACCGGGTCGGCGGGGAGGACCGGTCTACCCGGGACCGGTTCGGCGGGGAGTACCGGTCTACCCGGGACCGGTTCGGCGGGGAGGACCGGTCTACCCGGGACCGGGTCGGCGGGGAGGACAGGTCTACCCGGGACCGGGTCGGCGGGGAGGACAGGTCTACCCGGGACCGGGTCGGCGGGGAGGACAGGTCTACCCGGGACCGGGTCGGCGGGGAGGACAGGTCTACCC
>NW_027448933.1:15000-18005 GCF_030867145.1 Opisthocomus hoazin
TGCCGGCGACCGCCGCCGGTCTCGGCCCGGCCCTGGAGAAACCCCTCTTGGAGCCCTCGCTCCAGTCGGCAACGGCCACCGGAGCCTGCGGGCAAGCAGCGGCTTCGCGCGGCTTCTGGCAGTCGGAAGCGCCGTGCGCGATAGGTAGGAGGCAGAACGGCCACGGCCAGGGCCGCCGGGCAACGCCCGAGTCTGCCCGCTGAGCCGCGGCTGACAAGCGTTCGAGTGCCGGCGACCGCCGCCGGTCTCGGCCCGGCCCTGGAGAAACCCCTCTTGGAGCCCTCGCTCCAGTCGGCAACGGCCACCGGAGCCTGCGGGCAAGCAGCGGCTTCGCGCGGCTTCTGGCAGTCGGAAGCGCCGTGCGCGATAGGTAGGAGGCAGAACGGCCACGGCCAGGGCCGCCGGGCAACGCCCGAGTCTGCCGGCTGAGCCGCGGGTGACAAGCGTTCGAGTGCCGGCGACCGCCGCCCGTCTCGGCCCGGCCCTGGAGAAACCCCTCTTGGAGCCCTCGCTCCAGTCGGCAACGGCCACCGGAGCCTGCGGGCAAGCAGCGGCTTCGCGCGGCTTCTGGCAGTCGGAAGCGCCGTGCGCGATAGGTAGGAGGCAGAACGGCCACGGCCACAGCCGCCGTGCAACGCCCGAGTCTGCCGGCTGAACCGCGAGTAGCTGCAGCGGTTCGATGGCGCTGGTCCGCGAGCGCCAGCCCTCTGCCCTAGTATACGGACAGCGAGGTCCCCGGCCCCGGCGGGCTCGAAGAGAACCGTCTTCCCCCAGCGGGGAGGCGCGCGAGCGCCGCCGACTCTTACCATGACGTAACTGGAGGCAGCGCAAAGCAGCGACCCCTTCGGCAGCTCCGAAGAAGAACCGGGCAAGACGTCTACCTGCCAGAACCGCGGTGGAGCCAAAGTCCCGCCGGAGCGAGGTAGACGAGGCATCCCTTTCCGCCGGCAGCTCCGGCGGCCACATCGGGCACACCGGACCCGGCGGACGGTAAAACGGGTAGACCTGGCCTCCCTGCCGGCAGAACGGGTAGACGAGGCCTCCCTGCCTGGAACCGGGTAGACCTGGCATCCCTGCCGGAAGCGGGTAGACCTGGCATCCCTGCCGGTAAAACGGGTAGACCTGGCCTCCCTGCCGGCAGAACGGGTAGACGAGGCCTCCCTGCCTGGAACCGGGTAGACCTGGCATCCCTGCCGGAAGCGGGTAGACCTGGCATCCCTGCCGGTAAAACGGGTAGACCTGGCCTCCCTGCCGGCAGAACGGGTAGACGAGGCCTCCCTGCCTGGAACCGGGTAGACCTGGCATCCCTGCCGGAAGCGGGTAGACCTGGCATCCCTGCCGGCAAAACGGGTAGACCTGGTCTCCCTGCCGCCAAAACGGGTAGACCTGGCCTCCCTGCAGGTAAAACGGGTAGACCTGGCCTCCCTGCCGGCAGAACGGGTAGACCTGGCCTCCCTGCCGCCAGAACGGGTAGACCTGGCATCCCTGCCGGCAAAACGGGTAGACCTGGTCTCCCTGCCGGTAAAACGGGTAGACCTGTTCTCCCTGCCGGCAAAACGGGTAGACCTGGCCTCCCTGCCGGCAGAACGGGTAGACCTGGCCTCCCTGCCGCCAGAACGGGTAGACCTGGCATCCCTGCCGGCAAAACGGGTAGACCTGGTCTCCCTGCCGGTAAAACGGGTAGACCTGGTCTCCCTGCAGGTAAAACGGGTAGACCTGTTATCCCTGCCGGCAAAACGGGTAGACCTGGCATCCCTGCCGGTAAAACGGGTAGACCTGGTCTCCCTGCCGGCAAAAAGGGTAGACCTGTTCTCCCTGCCGCCAGAACGGGTAGACCTGGCCTCCCTGCCGGTAAAATGGGTAGACCTGGTCTCCGTGCAGGTAAAACGGGTAGACCTGGTATCCCTGCCGGCAGAACGGGTAGACCTGGTCTCCCTGCCGCCAGAACGGGTAGACCTGGCATCCCTGCCGGCAAAACGGGTAGACCTGGTCTCCCTGCCGGTAAAACGGGTAGACATGGCCTCCCTGCAGGTAAAACGGGTAGACCTGTTCTCCCTGCCGGCAAAACGGGTAGACCTGGCATCCCTGCCGGCAAAACGGGTAGACCTGGTCTCCCTGCCGGTAAATGGGTAGACCTGGTCTCCCTGCCGCTAGAACGGGTAGACCTGGCCTCCCTGCCGGCAACATGGGTAGACCTGGCCTCCCTGCCGGTAAAACGGGTAGACCTGGCATCCCTGCAGGTAAAACGGGTAGACCTGGCATCCCTGCCGGCAAAACGGGTAGACCTGTTCTCCCTGCAGGTAAAACGGGTAGACCTGTTCTCCCTGCCGCCAGAACGGGTAGACCTGGCATCCCTGCCGGCAAAACGGGTAGACCTGGCATCCCTGCCGGTAAATGGGTAGACCTGGCATCCCTGCCGGAAAAACGGGTAGACCTGGCATCCCTGCCGGCAATACGGGTAGACCTGGTCTCCCTGCCGCTAGAACGGGTAGACCTGGCATCCCTGCCGGTAAAACAGGTAGACCTGGCCTCCCTGCCGCCAGAACGGGTAGACCTGGCATCCCTGCCGGTAAAACGGGTAGACCTGGCCTCCCTGCCGGCAGAACGGGTAGACCTGGTCTCCCTGCAGGTAAAACGGGTAGACCTGGCCTCCCTGCCGGCAGAACGGGTAGACCTGGCCTCCCTGCCGGCAGAAGGGGTAGACCTGTCCTCCCTGCGGACAGAGCGGGTCGCCCGTGCTGGAGGCCCGTATGCAGGGGTGCCTGCACGGGGTGGGAAGGGGCGGCGGCGGGCTGCCTGTGCTCTCTCAGCCGGGGCGGCGGTGGGGGGGCTTGCGGGGGGTGGCTTGGGGCGGCAGGCCGGTCCTGCCGGAGGCCCGTATGCAGGGGTGCCTGCACAGGGTGGGTGGGCCGGCGGCGGGCTGCCTGTGCTCTCTCAGCCGGGGCGGCGGTGGGGGGGCTTGCGGGGGGTGGCTGGGGTCGGCAGGCCGGCCCTGCCGGAGGCCC
>NW_027448934.1:0-24016 GCF_030867145.1 Opisthocomus hoazin
CCTACAGAGCCAAATATTTTAAATGAATTGTTCATGAATGAACAGTAGCTCAAATACAGATCAGTCGCTATGTTGGCTCTATAATTTCAAATAATGAAATAAAGTTGAGAAAAATGTGATATATTCAAGAACCATACCCCAAAAGAATTAAATATTAAATCCATCAAATAAATTATTTCTTCCAAGCTGTCAGATTATTATGATCATTTTTCCAACTGTGTATGACTTTAGGTTTTTGTATTTCTTTTAACACAAGTCTCTCCACTAGCATGTTTCTTTTTTCTCAAAAAATAAATCAGAAAACAACAAAATGGGTCTGAGAAAGATTCTGAGCAGAAGTACAGTGAATCGGGTAGAGAGTAAAAATATCTCAGTTACTCCTGCTTTACTTGTTCAGTGCTGTAAGTATGGAACTTTGGGTTTTTTTTTCCTATTTGTTATCACTGAGGTTTTTAATCCTTTGTGTTGTTCTTTCAACACTAGGAATACAAGAAATCTGTCTTGCATGAGCCAAATTTCCCTCTAAAATCACAAACTTTAAAAGAATTGCTGGAAGACTTGTGCCTTTCAGCACAATGCCTACAGAAGTGGGAAATAAGTTTGCTAAGCTAACTGAAAGCAACTCAGACAGGATTTTGTCTATGTGGACATTGCACGTAATGAAATAATGGTATTACAGGGGATGTATTCTATCATTCTCAATTGTGGGGAAAAAATTCACATTAAATATTGTTTGAATAGTTGTAGTGAATATGTTGTTCATTTAGCAAAATGTCCACATGGTTCAATTTATGTTGGGGACAGTTCTAAGATGCTAAAAATAAAAATACTGGAATATAAAAGTGCTGTGTCAGAGTGGGAACTCGGAAACGGTAGAAACGATACCATCCCAATGCGAGTAAGATCATTCTCCTTTATTAGTCATCAAAACAGGGTTTATATAGCGAAGCAATAACAGCATCTGATTGGTTAGATACCCTTAACCATATATAGTCAAAATAGCTACAACTCGCTGTGATTGGTGCAGAGCTGCATCTCGATGCAGAAGCGACGATAAGGCAGGAAGCAGTGATGTGGCCGGAATCGGCTAAGGCAGGAAGGAACAACGTGGTAGTCCCCCTGCTCCAGCGGTCCGTGTTCGCCACTCTACTTCTGTAGCAGTGTTCCATGTTCGCTACTTTCAAGGTCTATCTCCGTTACCAAGCCTGGGTTGCTCAACAGCAGCAAACTATGTCCCCTCTCGTCCAGCCAGGACTCCACAATTCCCCCTTTTTTTTTTGAGCAAGCCAGGTATGGTTGATGAGGTTGTTGATGATGATGAGAGCTGACATAATTTTGGTCTTCAGCTTGCTACCACTTTTTCAGAGGCTCACACAAACTACAACACTAACAGATATAAGAACACAAATGCTAATGGAAGACGTAGAGATGTGAAGTGCATATTATAACCTGCTGAATATAAAGAAAAATCAAATTAACTTGAGAATGATACATACTGATGGTAAAACTGTTACCTAGCATATGGGTGTAGATTGATTTACTTGTATTCAATTTTCTTGCTGGATTTACTTGTATCCAATTTTCTTCCTGTGTGGATGGTGGGACTAAAGTACCGCTTGACCACAACATATCATTATTGTCAATTGGAGGGGATGCATCTCACCGCGTTAGGCGTCGAAATAGCAGTGTATCAATAATATGAGCTCAGTAAATTTGCACTTGGGTTGTAGGTATACTTATCACATATACAAACATCCATAACATTTAGTATTGGCTATCCATATTAATCACCTAGGTTAAGATCAATGTATCTAGAACTATGACTCATTAACTAGATAGGCTAAAATTAATGTACCTAAAAGCATAAAGCTGCAAACATCACCACATCTATTCCCTGCTGCATCAAATGCTTCCGAAGTCTTGATAAATCAGAGTCCAAATACAACAGTCTAAAGTCAAAAACCAGAAATAATCAATACCTGCAGACCTTACCAAACCAGAAGACACAAAACAGTTACTTAGTCCAGACAAATCCATTAGATCACGGAAACCAAATAAATCCATCAGAACACAGAAATACGAACATGGTACCATAAAACCACACGTTCATGGTCGCGACCACACACACACACAGGCACACCAAGTTTTCAGCATAAATCCAAATATTGCAAAGACAGGACTTCCAATAATATTCAACATTTAACAGACAAATTCCCAAGCTTCAGTTTCAGGAAGAGTACTCTCTTTTCAATTCAGGATTAGAAAGGACACTTTCCCTTCTCGTCAGGGATATAGCTCGATGATGTGAAGCTTTTACTATGACTAACAAATAGGCAAAAAGAAACAATACTGGAAGAATGCCTTTGCCTTATTAACGGTTCGTGCTCAGAACTTTTTGGTCCAGTGATCAGAGGTTCTCCCCAAGAATCCCTCGGTGCCAGCTGGAGGTCCTGCAATCCCTCGGACCATTGAAGTTCAAGAGCAGCGTCCTACCTGGGTACCCAAAATCTATTACTAGAAAGCAGCAAAATAATTAACTTTCTAAAACTTAATGTTGGAGTTCTAGAAAGCAGGCATTCTTTACTGCAGTACTGAACTCGCAGGGAATAGTTCTACTCAAATGTGTGTAACGAAAAGACACTCTTACTAGATATTTATGCCATGTTAACATACATAATCATTACATTTCTGCAAAGTACTTATCATTCTCCATTTCTCCCCCCTCCCCTTTTTTTTTTTTTTAATATATATTAATGTTTTTTTTACATGCATATTGGCACCTCTGGGCAGTTGTCGGGAGCCCTCAGGTGAAGGTTCATACTTTTCCTCACGGTGTCTGCTAGTTGACCTTTGCTCTTGTGCAGACTCAGTTCTAAATTCACGTATACCGTGTCCTCCAAGATTGCTTCGTTATACAAAAGCTGTTGTGGGAGATAATTGCCAAATATGCAAGGAATGTATTAATCGGTGTGGGTGGTGCACCCACTGCAGTCATCAGAGTACTTGCATTTGCTGTAATTTTTCAGTGCTCCCTGTGTAAAAGGATCATCCAGAGTGGATCTCTTCTGCTTCCACGTCAGAGGTTGCTCCCTGAGAGTGAGCGTAGTCACCTCTGGCATCGGATTCTGCGTTACATTCTTTCAGCTCATGATATAGCTTCACATATTTTGCCCGTAACTATCGAGGACCTGTTGAAAGAAGAACACACGCATACCCTCTTCCCCACGTTATTAGTTCTACAGGACCTGTCCATTGCGATTCCCCAAATTCTTTATACCATACCTTTGGTCGAACCACAAATGGAGGCAGCATCCCGAATTGGTGGTCAGCTGCTGTTGTAAATAATTGATCATCAGAACGATTTAAAAAATGAAGTACATATAATGCTTTGCCTAACTGTTCCTGTGGGGTAACACTGCCCATAGGATTCCCCCTTTTTTGTTTATTTAGCATAGCTTTGAGGGTCCCGTGGACACTTTCGACAATGGCTTGTGCAGTAGAAGAATGTGGTATACCTGTGACATGTTGTATACTCCAGTCCTGTAGGAAAACAGAAATTGTCCGTGAAACTTTCCTTTTCTCCTGTATGTGCCGTGGCTACTAGAAATCCTGAGAAAGTATCCACACTAACATGTACGCAGTCGACCAAATGTTGATATATGTGTAACATCACTTTGCCACAACTCATCAGCTCTTAAACCATGAGGGTTCACTCCTGCACACGATGGTACGGGTGTAATACATTGACAATCGGGGCATGCATGAACATTTTCTGTGGCTTGCCCCTGGGACAAAGCAAATTGTTTATGCAAGGAAGAGGCATTTTGATGAAAGAAGCCATGAGATAATCGAGCTTGCTTAAAACTGTGTGGTAGTACTGCTGCCATTGTCAATTTATCTGCTACAGCCTTTCCTTCAGTTATTGGTCCTGGTAGAGTAGTATGTGACTATATGCATTATAAAATATACATGTACACGATTTTTAAGAAGTGTAGCTAATTTCAATAGCAAGGAAAAAAATTTGTTTGTTATTGACTTCTCTTATCATTGCATCTGCAATGCGTTAAACAATACTCACAACATATGCAGAATCTGCGACAACATTGAGTGGTTCAGTCGAAAACAATTCAAAGACGTGCAAGGCCGCTGATAGCTTAAAAATTTGTGTGGATCCTTCAACGACTAAAATAGATGATTGCTAATCTGATGAATTTGTTTGTTTCCACACAACTACAGCTTTATGTGTTTTTCCTTGATCCGTCCAGAAGCACTGTTCGTCCTCCTTTAATAGGAACAGGAACACATCGGTGTTTTGGCTGCAATGAAATTTGAGAGAGGGAAAGTAACAGCTTATGTTGTGGAAGGGTATAACGTATGTTATTTAAATAATCAGCTAGAGCGGCTTGCAGTGATAAGGATTCTCTGTTTAATACCACAAAGTCATCTTTATCCAGCAGCAGGCAAATAGTATCAACTTGCTGACAGTGATTCCAACCTTGTGCTATTAAGGACACTATCATGTCTACCATTGTGGTCAATGTTTTCATGGGCGCATGAGACAAAAAGGTCCATTCCAGAGTCTGTAACTCCTGAGTGTTAACACACCACTGACCTAAAAGAGGATAAGGCTGGAAAACAAAACCTTCATAAATTATATACAATTTTGTTAGCAATTCGACATTAATTCTGAAGGGAAAGGCAATTGCAATTTTATCTGAAATCTTCTGTAAAACAGTTTTTGCTTTTGTCATTGATCTTCGGGAAAATAATAAATCTGAGTCCCTTTTAACAAAGTAAATAGAGGGGACAAGTCTTCAGCTGTAAAGTCAATATTTTCACCTTTCAGCAGAATGAATAACATCATCTAGATAGACCATCTGAACCCTGGAAAGATAATAAAGTCCAGCTGTTTGTTCACAAGGAATTCTACTGCAGTAATTGAATTGTATACATTTTTTCTAACCAAGTCTTTGAATGTCAGAAAGATGGTTCTCGCCGCGCCGCTTCTGGGCTGGCCGGTTGCCCGGGGCGGGGGGGCCGTGTGCCCAACCAGTATAAGGTTTGCTGACACATCTGATGCAGTGACTGCTGCCACGGCGGCTGTACAGCGTCTGAGGAACTGTGCAGTTTTATGTTGGAATTCACCTCGTTTTGATCTCAGGTCGGGTACGCCAATTGTTGTAAAGAGACTCTGTTGTACACTTTCGGGATGCCGGATTTTTGCACCCCGCTTCTCATTTCTCTGGATTTAAAGGATCGTCAGGTTTTGGCAGATTTACTTCCCGCATTTCTCATGTTCGGTAGGAATTTCGTCATATGTAAGGTTAAATTTCAACAGACTGCTGCTCTGTCCTTGCTTTTGAGGTAAGGGCAGAGGAGTAGCAGCTGCTTCTAAGATAGTCTCTGTAAGTTTTAGAGCATTTAAAGCTGTATGCACTGATTTCCAAGTAATGATTTCCTCAGGGATTTTAAACTGCAAAACTTTGTTCTTTCAAACTTCACTGTAAAAATTTTTTGATGGAGCTTTCGCTCCTTTCTAGGTGACTGTCCCATCCTCCAGCGAGCCGGGGAGCGGGGGAACAGACCCGATTCCTGCTCAGGGTCTGTTGGACCCAGCCCCTGCTCACGGCTTTCTTCAGGTGGTACATTTGCAACAAAAGGACTTTTCTGAATGACACTGGCCACCTTTTCCTCTGCTGTTATTCCATAATAAGGGTCCAGCTGGTCCAGATGTCGCATCGCCTCATCTACCGCCCGTTGTGTCCACACTGATCCCCACAACAAGAACTGAGTAGGAGTTAGCAACAATCGCATTAAACTCCGACAGTCATACGGGCACATTAAGTCAGCAGAATAAATCCAGGTAACAATTTGTCGAGTGGCCTCAGCTTTCACCCCATATTGAGATATGGTATTACGGGCCTGTTGTAAAATCTTCCAGTCATGTAGTTCCCATTTGCCATGACCATTAACCTGTACCCCAGGACAGGCTAACGCCTGAGTACTTCTTTTATCGGCAGCAGCACTCCACTGTCGGTCCAGGATAGCGTCCCTTATGATATCGCTCCAGCGGCCAGGTCTGACCGAAGCCGGAGACCCGATTAAACATTTTTGAAAGGGAGCCTCATCTGCTCGCTGGGGGGAGCTGGCAGTGGCTTTTAAAGTCTCTAATACCGTTCGCCAAAGCTCCCGGACAGCCTTTATCTCCTTTTCTTCCTTTTCCTCTCCCGTTATTGTCTTTTCCCACATTGTCTCTCCTAACTCTCGCCATGCCGAGACAGAAAACAGTAGCTGGGTATCCACAAAGTGACCCCATCGCTGCCCTAACTTAATCAACTTCATGAGTTGCTTTGCCGTTGCGTCTATTCCTCTCTTAGAGAGCATACCAACGAGCAACGTTGCCGCAGCGTCCACCCCCATGCCTGCGGCTCCGGCCTCCACCTTAAATTGTGCCTGCGCCAGGCAGCACCAGCAGGCCTCCTTTTCTGGGAGGCGGCCGTACGTGTCTGCCTGCTTAGGCAGCACCAGTCCCAACCGACATATCCCACTCCCTCCTTTCACTGCTTACCACAGTCTTGGAGACCCAGCAGGGGAAATCACACATCCTCTGCCGCAGGGAGGTTAATCCATAAATCATCTAAACATCTTCTGCTACCAATTGTCGGAGTGGGAACTCGGAAACGGTAGAAACGATACCATCCCAATGCGAGTAAGATCATTCTCCTTTATTAGTCATCAAAACAGGGTTTATATAGTGAAGCAATAACAGCATCTGATTGGTTAGATACCCTTAACCATATATAGTCAAAATAGCTACAACTCGCTGTGATTGGTGCAGAGCTGCATCTCGATGCAGAAGCGACGATAAGGCAGGAAGCAGTGATGTGGCCGGAATCGGCTAAGGCAGGAAGGAACAACGTGGTAGTCCCCCCTGCTCCAGCGTTCCGTGTTTGCCACTCTACTTCTGTAACAGTGTTCCGTGTTCGCTACTTTCAAGGTCTATCTCCGTTACCAAGCCTGGGTTGCTCAACAGCAGCAAACTATGTCCCCTCTCGTCCAGCCAGGACTCCACAGTGCTGTGAGAAATAATGACATAAAACCCACAGTATCACATCACTTTAATAGTTTGAAACATTTGGTGTCCCTAATGTAGCTCCAATTGCAATAGATCTTGCACTGTGATTAAGGAGATGAGGTAATAGATAAAGACCAGGACAGAAATAACCTTCTGGGATTTATAATTTTGAAATCGGTTCCTCAATTCGAAATGGATGAAGAAATGGAATTATAGAAGCTTACGAGACCAGATGAACAGGGACATGTGGAATTATTGAAGACAGGGCTCTGCTGAAGCTTAAAGAGAGCAGTTATTTCAGGTCATACCAAGAGATCATCATCTCCAGCATGCCACATCTCGAAGTGGGCAGTAGAGGATGCCTGTGCAAGATGGATAGGTCAGTCAGCAGGACACTGTGGTACTTTGCAGAGCTGTCTCTCAGCTCCCTTGCCATTCATATCTCAAGTTGGGAGCTTGTATTTATTAGTCTCAGTGACCTTTATTTCCACTGTTTGTCCAGTTGGGTTTTTGCATCCATGGAAATTATTCTCTCCCTTTAGCAAAGAAATAAATGAGTGAAGAAGGATCTCCTTTTGTTTGTTTTAAATGTCAGCTGCTGTTTTGATGTGATCACTTCTAGACACTTTATCAGATGGAGAGCAAATCCAATAGCTTTCTGTTCATTTTCTTTCTGCTGTTCTTGCTTTTTATCATACTATTGTTCAGTTGCCTTTTTCTCAGCCTGGAAAGTCCTGCTTAACTTGATCATTTTGCACAAGGAACGCTGGAGAAATTACTCTCGTCTACCAGTCTCAGCTTTTGTGAATAGACCTAAGCATGGTAAGGCAGCTTCACCTCCCTTCTGACTGTCAGATTTTGTACTTCATTAGTTATGAGTCCTACATATGTGTGACGTGTATTTTTTTAGACTTCACAATATACAGCCATCTTCCAGGAAATTTGTCTCCACGAGAAAATATCCCATATTTTCTATTCACCAAGTAACTTTATTCTTTTTCTCTCTTAAACCTTTCAGTCATTCAACCAGGGAGCAGAAGATAGGAGTATTTAACTAGGTTCACGTGTCACTCACTCATATTTGACAAATGACACGCAGCAGAGTCAAAATGAGCATTCAAAAGCCGGCATTTCCTTCTCCTAGGCTATTTGATCAAGGCTAGAAACAAACTGAGCCTGAGAAATTTGTCTTACTTTATGACAAATGGTGAATGAGAAAGAACAGAGATATTTTCCTTTAGCTATTTGTGTGGAACAATTTAATGAGTTCTTGGCAATCGTGTAGTAAGGCTGGGCAAACATTTCACTCTTCCTGTTGAATGCCTTAACACTCCATATCCTCTCATATGTTGCAGGTTTTCCTACACATCTTCTACAACAGTAATGTCAAAAGGACTATTGCAATTTCCCTTTCTTCTGTTGTTTTGGGGGTTTTGCGTGAACACAGTAGATATCTGTGTTAGCATATGTATTGCATACAAATTTTATCCATATTGTATGAAAGTTGTATATAAATGCACATATATTATATGAAAATATTATTTACCAGGTTACCTACTCCGGTAATATAACAATATTTTGAAGCCAAATAGTATGAAAATAAAATAGACTTGTATTTTTAAATTCGGTTGCTCCATGAATATGGACCTTATTTCTCACAGCACTGTCTTTTCTTTCAGGGCTTCTCAAATCTTCCTGGCTTTTCATACCACCATTAATATGAGGAATTGGCTACTGAATTCACTGAAAATTGAACTTCAGGTCATGTTTCACTTTTTCATCATAACAGCCTAAATAAACACTCTCCTTTCTAGGGCTGTCTGTCATTTGTGCTTTCTGTGCTTAGAGACTTTGACTGGAAAAGTCACCTTGAAGCTCATTCAGCTCACTCTTAAAGAAGTACAGCGTGCTTAATTCCATAATTCATTCTTAATATGAATTATGTTTTATATCCAATATGACTGACGCACAGATCAGTTGTCTCCAGCTGCTAGAGACTATTATGTTCAGTGGAAAGTGAAGGAATTTTTGCCACAGTTAGAAAATAATTAAATGATTTTACAGTGTAACATTTGTAAGTGCTCATTTAAGAAATAAAAAACATGTCTAAACTTGAATACGCTGATTTAACTACAGTCTGAAAATAAATGACAGTTCTGTTTTCTTCACGGTATGGCCATTTATAGTCAAGTCTACCTCTTGTTGTAGGAGATGGTATTGTCAGTTGTGGTGAAATTCTACATTCCAGGAATACTGTGACATATCTGCCACCACGGAACTGTGGTGGCATGACTAACACAACTGGAGTGCTGCAATGAATGGCTATAAACTCTTCAGAAGGGACCACCCAAACAGGATGAAGAGACAGACAAAATATTTTATAAGCGGCTGGGAGAAGTCTCACAATCACTAGCCCATGTTCTCATAGGCAACTTCAGTTTACCAGCTGTCTGCTGGAAATACAACACAGCAGAGAGGAAACAGTCTCGGAGTTTCCTGGACTGTGTGGAAGATAAATTCCTGATGCAGCTGGTGAGTGAGTCAACCAGGGAAGGCACCTTGCTGGACCTGTTGTTAGTGAACAGCGCAGGACTGGTGGGTGATATGATGGTTGGGGGTCATCTTGGACATAGCCATCATGAAATGATAGAGTTTATGATTCCTGAAGAAGTAAGGAGGGGGCTCAGCAGAACTGCTGCCTTGGACTTTCAGAGAGCAGACTTTGGCCTGTTTAAGAGACTGGTTGGCAGAGTCCCTTGGGAGGCAGTCCTGAAGGGCAAAGGAGTCCAGGAAGGCTGGACATTCTTCTAGAAGGAAATCTTAAAGGGGCAGGAGAAGGCCATCCCCATGTGACGAAAGGCAAGCTAGCAGGAAAGAAGACTGGCCTGGCTGAACAGAGAGCTTTGGCTGGAAAGGGAAAAAAGGAGAGTTTATGACCTTTGGGGCAGGCAAATTAGGAGAATTACAAGGATTTCATGGGGTTACGCAGGCAGAAATTTAGAAGGGCCAAAACCCAACTAGAACTTACTATAACTGCTGCAACAAAAGACAATAAAAAATGTTTCTATAAATACACTAGCAACAAAAGGACAGCTAACGAGAATCTCCGTCCTTTATTGGATGCAGGGGAGAAACAGAGAGGCAAAGGATAAGGGTACTTTCACGCCTTCTTTGCCTTGGACTTTAATATTAAGATTAGTTGTTCTCCAGATACCCAGCCCCCTGAGCTGGAAGACAGGGACAGGGAACTGAATGAAACCCACATAATCAACGGGGAAATGATTAGTGACCAGTTACACTACTTAGACACACACAAGTTTATGAGGCCAGATGGGATCCACCCAAAGGTACTGAGGGAGCTGGTGGAAGTGCTCACCAAGCCACATTCCATCATTATTCAGTAGTCCTGACTAAATGGAGAGGTCCCAGTTGACTAGAAGTTAGCAAATGTAAAACCCATCTACAAGAAGGATCAGAAGAAAGATCCAGGGAACTACAGGCCTGTCACCCTGACCTCGATGCCAGAGAAGGTTATGGATCAGATCACCTTAAGTGCCATCAAGGATCACATACAAGACAACCAGGTAGTCAGGCCCAGCCAGCACAGGTTTATGAAAGGCAGGTCCTGCTTGACTAACCTGATCTCCTTCTATGACAAGGTGACCCACTTAGTGTATGAGGGAAAGGCTGTGCACGTTGTCTACCTCGATTTAGTCAGGCGTTTGTCACTGTTTCCCGCAACATTCTCCTGGAGAAATTGACTGCTCATGAGCTGAATGTGTGTGCTCTTCAGTAAGTAAAAATCTGGATGGCTGGTGTCCCAATCCAAAGTTGGGGAGGTTTCAATATGATCCAAGGATGAGATTAAGACATAAATGGCGTCAGATGCTGTGCAACCTTGCAAACTTTATTTCAGTGAACTGGGAATTGGAGGTTGGGTGGGGATGGCAGCAGGGGGAGGACACGAGAAAGAAAAAGAAAAAAAAGAGAGAAAGAGAGAGAAGAGAGAGAGAAAGAGAGAAAGAAAGAGAGAAAGAGAGAAGAAGAGAGAGGAGAAAGAGAGAAAGAAAGAGAGAGAAAGAGAGAAAGAGAGAGAAGAGAGAAAGAGAGAAGAAAGAAAAGAAAGAAGAGAAAGAGAGAGAAAGAGAGAGAGAAAGAAAGAAAGAAAGAAAGAAAGAAAGAAAGAAAGAAGAAAGAAGAAAGAAGAAAGAAGAAAGAAAGAAAAGAAAGAAAGAAGAAAAGAAAGAAAGAAAGAAGAAAGAAGAAAGAAAGAGAGAAAGAGAGAAAGAGAGAGAAAGAGAGAGAGAAAGAGAGAGAGAAAGAAAGAAAGAAAGAAAGAAAGAAAGAAAGAAAGAAAGAAAGAAAGAAAGAAAGAAAGAAAGAAAGAAGAAAGAAAGAAAGAAAGAGAGAAAGAGAGAAAGAAGAGAGAAAGAGAGAAAGAGAGAGAGAAAGAGAAGAAAGAAAGAAAGAAAGAAAGAAAGAAAGAAAGAAAGAAAGAAAGAAAGAAAGAAAGAAAGAAAGAAAGAAAGAAAGAAAGAAGAAAGAAAGAAAGAAAGAAAAGAAAGAAAGAAAGAAAGAAAGAGAGAAAGAGAGAAAGAGAGAGAAAGAGAGAGAGAAAGAGAGAGAGAAAGAAAGAAGAAAGAAAGAAGAAAGA
Organism: Opisthocomus hoazin; assembly: GCF_030867145.1. Taxonomy (NCBI): domain Eukaryota; kingdom Metazoa; phylum Chordata; class Aves; order Opisthocomiformes; family Opisthocomidae; genus Opisthocomus; species Opisthocomus hoazin. The sequence continues at coordinate 11,730 of NW_027448934.1, forward strand.
AAGAAAGAAAGAAAGAAAGAAAGAAAGAAAGAAAGAAAGAAAGAAAGAAAGAAAGAAAGAAAGAAAGAAAGAAAGAAAGAAAGAAAGAAAGAAAGAAAGAAAGAGAGAAAGAGAGAAAGAGAGAGAAAGAGAGAGAGAAAGAGAGAGAGAAAGAAGAAAGAAAGAAAGAAAGAAAGAAAGAAAGAAAGAAAGAAAGAAAGAAAGAAAGAAAGAAAGAAAGAAAGAAAGAAAGAAAGAAAGAAAGAAAGAGGGAGTAAAGCTGAAGAACCCCAGCAGGCGAGAAAAGGAGTGTGGGGGGGGGGGGGGGAATCTGTTACCACCAGTTGCACATTCAGCAATGTGCAACTATGCCCAGTCGGTTCAGTCTCTGTGCAGGCGTGGAGGTTCCAGCGAGGATGGGTTCCGGAAGTAAGGTGGTGAGAAGGAGAGAAAGAGAGAGAGAGGATCATGTGCTGTCCTTCTATACGGGCATTTGCCCATGTGCTGTGTGCGCAATTTGTGCCGTACGTGCTGCCCACTTAGACAAGTCCTCTCTCATAGGTCTGTGCGCTAGTCTGCACACAAGCGCTTTCCTGCAGGTTGTTGCGATGGTTTTTCAGAGGCCAGGAAGAGACAGCAACTGCAATGTTGAGACAAAACCAGTTCATAGCGGTCTTCTACAGCTGGTCGAACCCAAAGAGTGGTGGTGAATAGAGTTAAATTCAGTTGATGGATGATCATAAGTGGTGTTCCCAAGGGCTCAGCAGTGGGGCCAGTTCTGTTTCACGTCTTTATCAAGGATCTGGATGAAGGGATTGTGTACACTCTCAGTAAGTTTGCGGATGACACCAAGCTGAGTGGGAGAGTCGATCTGCGGAAGGTTATAAAGGCTCTACAGAGGGATCTGGATAGGCTGGATTGATGGGCCAAGGCAAGTTGTATGAGGTTCAACAAGGCCAAATGCCAGATCTTGCACTCTGGTCACAACAACTCCATGCAATGCTATCGGCTTGGAGAGGAGTGGCTGGAAAGATACCCATCAGAGAAAGACCTGGAGGTGTTGGTGGACAACTGTCTGAACATGAGCCAGCGGTGTGCCCAGGTGGCCGAGCAGGCCAAAGGCATCTTGGCTTGTGTCAGGAATAGTGTGGCCAGCAGGACTAAGGAAGAGGTCGTGCCCCTGTACTTGGCACTGGTGAGGCCACATTACATATACAGTGTTCAGTTTTGGGCCCCTCACTACAAGACAGACAATGAGTTGCTGGAGCATGTCCAAAGAAGATCAACAGGGTTGGTGAAGGGTCTAGAGAACAAGTCTTATGAGGAGCGGCTGAGGGAAGCATTGGAACAGGCTACCCAGGGAAGTGGTTGAGTCACCATCCCTGGATGTATTTAAAAGATCTGTACATGTGGTGCTAAGGGACTAATGGATTAGTGGGGGATATGGTAGTGTTAGATCTGCAGTTGTACTCGACAATCTTAAAGGTCTTTTCCAATCTTAATGATTCTATGATTCTGTGATTCTGCTCTGTTTTGGAAATGTGTCGGGGTTAATGTGAAGCTGCTTGATGTGAAGGTAGTTTGTTGTCACAAGACAGGATAATGCTGTTAAGAGAAGCAGGAAGCCAAAATAGACAAATGCCTGTCAAAGGTCTGAACACATCATCTTACAAAACATCCACAAGACTATGAAGTACTAGTTGGTCCTGCGTTTTAATTAAGAAAAAGCAATTGTAAGACTCGTACAATGAAAGAAGGAATTTTTTATAGGCTTTGACTGTGGGCAGCTCTGCTGTTTTCCTAGATAAATTATGTCATGTCCCCAGTTTGTCAGTGTCCTGTTGATGGTGATCCATCTTGAACAGGAAGATATAAAAAAGTGAAGGTTCACTGGTACTGTAAAGAACAAGCATGTGTTAGTTGAGTACCCTGTGTATTTTTTACATGTAGAAAGCCCCAAATATTACTATCTTCTGTTATTACTGCATCACTTGCCAAATGTATTAACTATTGCTTTCTTTTAACACCTGTTTTACCATTACTTCTTTCCAGTTAATTTTATACATAATATTTGTATTGCAAATTAAAATTTTACATATGTTTTTACATAGTTTGACTTTGATTTACTATGCATGACATTCTATTTAGCATTTGTAAGTCCTTTTCTCTGAGTCTTGTTCTCTTTAGTGTCTCCTATGGCTTGCAAAAGAAAGCATTTGAAGCCAAATACCAGCTTTGGTATCTTCTTTGGATGAAGTTAGTATCAAGGTCCTATGTCTATTTTGTTTCTTAAAAGTCAGCCTGAGAACATCTAGGATTCTGCTTTTGTAAATGCCTAAATTTTTACCAGCATTTTGTGATAGAATCTTGAAAAGTCACAGGAGTATTGTTAAAATTGACCATTATCAGAAGAGCTCAAATAATTTAGTAACTCTCCATGTATATTTAGTAAGTTTACCACTGACATGACTTCTCAGAGAAGACACTTATAGGGGACTGAAATCTGTATATTTGTATTATGTATTAATCCACCCTTGCATAACTCTTCACTTTCTCTATTAAAAGCTATTTTTATACCATATCCATTATTTTCAGAAAGTAACAAAAAGAGCTCAATTTTCCCTCATTTGTCAAATAGTACTTCTCACCTAATGTAAAAGAATTAGGCCAAAGTTTAAGTTAAAAAAGATTGTGTTGCCAGAGTTCTTATTCTCCAAAGTACCTATTTAACATTCAAAAGTGCATCGCTCTCTTTGAGGTTCACCGTTTTATTTTAAAATATGTTTCTAAGAATGATCACCAATATTTGACTCTCCTTCCAAAATAGCAATGTTCTATCAATAAAATACAGAGGCTTTTGGTATTACTTGACAATTAGTTCTGGTGTAAGATGTTTTTCACTTGCTCCAACTTTTCTAATGTCATTATATTGCAGAAAACAGTAAGAATTTTCACTGCTGATCTTCTGCAGGGAACAAGCAGATCAGACAACACTAACTTCCTATATTTAATGACTCTCAAAAAGATCTGTCATGGAACAAATTTGGATCAAACATAAGTGATATGCATGGCATACTGAGAGAAATGTTTGTTTTCAGTCTTGGAAGCCCAATATAATGCCTTACAAATACTTCCAAAATAATAACCTGTGTTGTGGTAATGACATTACATTTTCAGCCACTTAGAATGGATAAAATGTAAATGCATGGCAATTCTTCTCCTGCTTTTGAAAGGAAAAAAAACCTATCCATTAGAATAGATATATGATTTCACATCAAACAGAGTCAGGTAAAATAGCAAGTGTAATGCAACTATTTGTTCTTACTTACAAGAATCCACATTAAAAAGTTGGTGGATATTTGTAGAGATAAAAAAGATGAAAGTTTTGGGTAGTTATATGTGGATTTGTCAGGTGATACTTAGCAGAAATTATTATTTTTTTTGTTAATCATTACAAGGATCTTTCTAAGAATAGATTCTATCTGTTATCATCACATGGGTAAGTGTGATACAAAGGGGTAGAGGCAATGTGCCACTTTTCCTTTTTGCTTTGTCAGAACTAAGAAACACTGAGATTCAACAGGTCATAGGTCTAAATAAACCTAAATGCTTGAAAGCTTAGCTAAACCCAATGGTTAAGCGTAAAGTATTTACAACCAAATCAGGTTCTGGCCTACTTTTCTTATGCATATATGTTAGAAGGAGAAAACCCACGTACTCCCATAAATAATTCCCTATGCAGAACACTCTCTTTGTATTCAAACTGGCAAAGCATTACATGCTATGTAGTCATTGCAGACACATTGACTTGTCGTGACAGGCATCATCCGCTGCTGTAATCTCAAGTGCAGACTTTCTTCACATAAAAGAAAAACAAATCTGTGACTTGCATATCAGAAGTCATAGCGTGATACCTCAACTATTCTGACGCCTTTCCCACTCTGCTAGACTGTGCAATAGCAGATTTCAGTACTTGGAAGAGGAAACAAAACCCAAATATGTCAAACACCAGCAAGATTAATAATGGAAATTAATTTTGCATCTCGATGTTAACTTGCTCTTTGAACTGTTTAATGAGAATGACAGTCACTTCTGTCCTTCCAAAGCCACCACCTAGCATTACATGACAGGCGCCAGATATAACTCAAAATGGAGGCAGACATCATTCTTAAAACTTGTACTGACTGGAATTCTGATTTTAGCATTATATACCTGATAAACAAATCCTTGTACACCAAGTAATCTCATGGAATTCAAGGGAAGGCCTTGCAGAATCAGGCACTTTTGTTTGGTGGGATCTAATGTGACTTTATACAAAAAGGAAATCCGAAATTAATACGTAATTCTGAATATATATGACAGAAAAAAAAACTTCAATAATGCAACTGACTTCTTTTTGAACATTTGGAAACATTGACTGTAATTATTGTTTAATTACGTTTCACTGAACCAAAGCTATAGTGGAAAGGGAACATTGACTTTATTTGCAGTTCTACTGACAGTCATGAAGGTAGCCATGTCCTCACTTAACTTTGATCTATGTATCATAATCAAACCAGCTAAACAAACATTGCAGATTAATTTGATATGACAGAAACCAGTAACGAAAAAGATGGGACAAAATCTTAAATACGGAAACCTTATATTGACTTTTGTAGACCTTATATAGAAAACCAATTGACAGGATCCACGAAAATCCTTTTTTTTTTTTATGTTGTGACAAATACCAAATTCTTCTGACATGCTATTTTTCATATTTCTGCAGTAAGAATAACTTGATAAGTATTTTGAAAATGCCTGTGTTATCAACATTATGAAAAAAGGGAAATTGCTTTATTTATCCAGTTAAGCAAGGACGTAGAAAGCAAACAATCCCAAACCAAAGGAAAAGTGGACTTTCTTTTAAATTTAAGGCAACTTCTTGGGTGAAAAATATGTTACTATTAGCATTGGTAAATTATGTCCTTCCTCTATTAGCAACATTCAGTATACTGGTGTCAGGTGTAATTTATCCGTACCGCATTGGTGGTTTCTAGTCCTGAACAAGGCAAATAACTAATTCCAGTTAGTCAGAGGGTCATTTATTATCAAACACTATCAGTGAAAGACATATGCAGGCTGCATTTCCAGGAGAAAGTATAGTGATATTTTTAAAGCACTTCCCGTAGGACAGAAGAAGTTGAATAGAGGATAGAAGGCTGGTAGATGAGGGGAGAGTAGTCGATATTGTCTGCCTAGACTTCAGTAAAGCTTTCAACACTGTTTCCCAGAAGATCCTCATAGAGAGAAGCTGAGGAGGTAAGGGCTGAATGAGCAGGCAGCGAAATGGATTGAAAAATGACTGAACAGCCAGGCCCAGAGCGTGGTGATCAGTGGTATGCAGCCTAGTTGGAGGCCAGTAACTAGTTGTGTACCCCAAGGGTCAATATTGGGTCCAATCCTGTTTAGTGTCTTCATTAATGATCTGGAAGACGGGTCAGAGTGTATCCACAGGAAGTTTGCTGATGACACACAACAGGGAGGAGTGGCTGATATGTCAGAGGGTTGTGCTGCCATCCAGAGGCACCTTGACAGGCTGTAGACATGGGCTGACTGGAACCTCATGTTCAACAAGGGGAAGTGCAAAATCCTACATATATAGAAAAACACCCCATGCTCCAGTATATTCTGGGAGCCAACAGTCCGGGGAAGCAGCTTTGCAGAAATGGACCAAGGGGTCCTGGTGAACCAAGAAAGTGGATGGTATCCTGGGCTGCATGGAGAGTAATGTTGCCAGCAGATCAAGGGAGGTGATACTTCCCCTCTACTCAGCACTGGTGAGGACGCACCTGGAATACTGTGTCCAGTTCTGAGTTCCCTGGTACAAGGGACACGTGGAGCTACTAGAGAGAGAGTTCTAAGTGGCTAAGGGCCATTAAGCTGATTAAGGGACCGGAACATCTCTGATATGAGGAAAAGCTGAGTGAGCTAGAATGGTTCAACCTGGAGAAGAGGAGGCTCAGGAGGGATCTCATCAATATGTACACATATCTGAAGGGAGGGTGAAAAGAGGACAGAGCCAGTCTCTTCTCAGTGGAGCCCAGTGATAGGGTAAGAGGCAATGGTCACAAAGTGAAACACAGGGGGATCTGTCTGAACATCAGGAAATATTTTTTTCACTGTGAGGGTGACCAAGCATGGAACAGGTTGCCCGGAGAGGTTGTGGAGTCTCCAACTTTGGAGGTGTTCAAAAGCTGTATGAACATGGTCTTGGGCAGCTGGTTGTAGGTGGTCCTGCTTGAGCAGGGATGGTGGACCAGGTGACCTCCAGAGGTCCTTTCCAACCTCAGCCATTCTGTGATTCTGTGTTGACTGTTTTTTCCATAATAAAGTAGTATTCCCACAAAAGATGAAGTAGTCATGTCTTTATCTGATGTTTTTATCTCATGTCTTTTCAGTCTGACATTGGTATTCTTGCTTTTTCACATCTTTATTGAAAAGCTAAGAGAAACAACAGGAAGTTATCAAATATTAACTAGCAGTGCAGTGGGATCGCTGATGCTGGTCATGTTAATGAAGAACAAATGTGATATATATAATAGCAAGAAAGGAACCAGGAATTGTGAAACACAAATCTTTTAAATTGACAAGAGCTTTTATGCCCTGGATAATGCTAATATTATCTTTTTGTCTGATGATGAGCTACCCAATGTCACTGGCAGCGGGAAGGAAGTAGAGAGTAACCAACAAGATACTGCCACATCTAGGTTCTGAAAAAAATAACATTCTGTCCTTTTTCAATGTTTAATTTGCTCATCACCACTAGGCACAGAGAGTCTGGGTTTCCCTTTTTACTGGAGAAGTGTGTTAAACCTGTTATTTTACTTTGTCATTGTCATCATTTAAAGAGTAATTATAGCTATGCCTGTTAGCACAGTTCTATTATAATTCTTGTTTTTCAAGAGTTTATGACTCAGTGAATTTAATTCCCACTGGAATGGAACACAGCTTACAAGATGTCAACCTGGTTGCAATTAGTTCTTAAAAGGCTTATTTAAGTTGATTAAACCATACTATTTGACATTACAAACCAAACTCAGAAAGTTCTTTTCACAGGTTTTAGATGCTTTCCTGACCTACTCCAGAGACACAATTTTAAGAAATTGTAAGCAATTAGTCATAAGCATTCAAATAAGAACTTGTCTTCTTCTATATTGAAAGACTTTAAGCAGCAGATCTATTTATTTTTAAAAAGAAGCTACTGCAGATCCTATTTTTATAAGGTTACACATACACTATACTTGCATGAGCCAGCTGGTACATAGACACCAGAGAAATAGATTATTTTTCTAATTAGAAATGTTTATATTTTCAGTGATGGAACTCTGAAACAAGTGAAGTTCACCAGATCATGGGGCTATAGTACAGATTAGGTCAGGTACAGTAGGGTCAGCATGTCCTTCAGTGACCCTGTTATGATTCTATAACGTCTACACTGTGTCTCAGAAGAACTTCTTCCACATTGCAGCTGATTCAGCTGCATTTGATTTCAAATGTAGTTAGATATCAAAAGCTTTTTGGGATTTCTTTGAATTGGAAAGGAAAATATGAATAAGCCAAGAAATATTGAGAGAGAAAATAAAGTAGAACATAATATCTACTGAAATTGCCCCATTTTGCATAGCTATGAATGCAATGAAGTAACAAAGTCTTCCTAGAGCCTTCTTGAAAGTTTTTCTTCTCTCAGTAAGACCAGAATAAATGGTCTTCAAATAATTACTTGCCTGGGTGTTCTGAAATACAGTCGCTCTAGTCTTGTACCGCATATCTCTAGCTTCAGTTCTGTAAAATCATCCGTCATTACCTGTATCCTATACTCTGAGAAAAAGGAAAAAATATTCAGTCATCTAATTAAGTCAAGTAATTATGTAGAATATTTAAGAAATTTGTTTCTTGTAGGAAGGACAGGATTTAGGGCTACAAGAATGGTGAGGGGACCAGAACATCTCTCCTACGAGGAGAGGCTGAGGGAGCTGGGCTTGTTCAGCCTGAAGAAGAGAAGGCTTAGAGGGGACCTTATAAATGCTAACAAATATCTGAAGTGTGGGTGTCAGGAGGATGGGGCCAGACTCTTCTCAGTGGTGCCCAGGGACAGGACAAGGGGCAATGGGCACAAAGTGAAGCACAGGAAGTTCCGTCTGAACATGAGGAAGAACTTCTTCCCTCTGAGGGTGACGGAGCACTGGAACAGGCTGCCCAGGGAGGTTGTGGAGTCTCCTTCTCTGGAGATATTCAAGACCCGCCTGGACAGGGTCCTCTGCAGCCTACTGTAGGTGACCCTGCTTCGGCAGGAGGGTTGGACTAGATGACCCACAGAGGTCCTTTCCAACCCCTACCATTCTGTGATTCTGTGATTATGTGATTCTGTGATTTAGGTCCTGAGGATGAATTTAAAGAACCTGTAGGTTTTTCAGGCATCCTTAGGGCCGTGAACATCATGATGTTCTATTTGTATTGAAGCGGACAATTACTACTGTTAGAAAGAAGACAAGTGTAAGAGGTGACAGAGTTTTGAAAAAACACAGAGGTGTTGTTCATGAGCTAACAGGAGGAACCATAAGATTGTTTAGGGGAGAAAGCTGAACAAGAAGCTAAGCTCTCCACAACATCTGGGAACTCCAGGGGCTTATAGCGTTATCTCTGCTGTTGTTGGCCAAGGTAGTACGGGATTCTACAACAGCATAGCTACATTGATAGAGTGCTTGATAGGCTTATACACTTTGCTTCTTTTCTGGACTGAAGAGCTTGGTCTCATGTCTATGTAGCATATGTTCCCTGGATCCTGAAACTGATCTCTGCACTTCCTGAGGTGTTGCTGCGCTTTACCAAGTGGTACGATTTCATTGCCGGTAATCCTTCTCGCCTGCCCAAATATTTCGTGAATGTTGAAATCAAGAGCGAAGATGAAAGCAACCTGATAAAACAACAAATGTGGAGTATCTAGGTTAGAGACTGAGATACAGAAAAGAGGTTTGTGAGGGAAGTAGGAGTTTTAAAGGTAGAGGACAAGAAAAGAAAATAAAGAAAGGACACAGATGAAAGGGTGGAATGAAAAGGAACTCAGTGGTAAGGTAATTATGGCACTCCCAATCCCCTGGTTTATCACTGCCATGAACATAAGACTTACCTTGAACCCGATATCCAACTTTGTCTCAGTTCAAGACAGCAAATTACAAACAGATATTCACAAAGAGGGAGAATGGCAGTCTTGATGACTGAGTGACATCTCCCCTCACACTGCCAAATAGACTTTTCTCATTAGTTTAGTACCCTGAAACTCCATGGAAGCACACTGTATTATTTTAAATGGTATCTCATCTACTTTGGGAGTTTTAAAGTCAGTTGTACAAAAAGAGTTGAGGAAATCCAGACATTACCATTGCTACAACCAAGGCATAGAAATTCAGCGTCAAAACTACATGAACCTTGAAGAACTGTAGTCTTAGTATCACCATATTAAAATAGCGTACTGCTTATACTGTGCTAATTTCATAGGACTATTTTTTAAGTAATATTTTTAAGGGATTTGAGCAGTCATTGTCAGAATAAAATGCATCATAAGAAGTGACGTCATAAGAATAGGGAGACATGGGTCCTTTTGGTCTCTTATATGACAGTGTCTTAAAAAGAATTAAATCAATATCTGATGACCACCTTCATGTGATAATTTTAAATATTTAGGCATCCACACCTATTACATTCAGTTAAGAAACAGACAGCTGAACATTGCACAGCAACAAGTCCCAAACTACAGAAAAGGGAGAAGTGAAAAAAGCGTTCCAGGTCAGAGATCACAGAATCATAGAATAGTTTGAGTTGGAAGGGACCTTTAACAGTCATCTAATTCAACCCCATGCAATGAGCAGGGACAGCTTCAACTAGATCAGGTTGCTCAGGTCCCCATCCAAACTAACTTTGAGTGTTTCCAGGGGTGAGGCATCCACCACCTCTTCGGGCAACCTGTGCCAGTGTTTCACCACTCTCACAGTAAAGAATTTCTTCCATACGTACAGTATAAATCAACCCTCTTTAGGTTAAAATCATTACGGCTTGTCCTATCGCGTCAGGCCCTGCTAAAATATTTGTCCCAGTCTTTCTTATGAGTATCCTTTAAGTACTGAAAGGTTGCAATAAGGTCTCACTCAAGCCTTGTCTTCTTCAGGCTGAACAAGCCCAACTCTCTCAGCCTTTCCTCATAGGAGAGGTGCTCCAGCCCTCAGATCATCTTTGTGGCCCTCCTTTGGATCCAATCCAACAGGTTCATGTCTTTCCGGTGCTGAGAGCTCCAGAGCTGGATTCAGGACTCCAGCTGGGGTCTCACCAGAGCAGAGTAGAGAGGCGGAATCCCCTCCCTTGACCTGCTGGCCACACTTCTTTTGATGCAGCCCAGGATATGGTTGGCCTTCTGGGCTGCAAGCGCACATTGGTGACTCATGCCCAGCTTGTCATGCATCGGTACCCGCAAATCCTTCATCCCCCAGCCTGTATTTATAGCGGGGGTTGCCCTGACTCAGAAGGATAACTCTGCACTTTGCCTTGTTGAACCTCATGAGGTTCACACAGGCCCACTTCTAGAGATTGTCCAGGTCCCTATGGATGGCATCTTATCTGTCAGGTTTGTCCACTTCACCACTCAGTTTGGTGTCATCTGCAAACTTGCGGAGGGGGCACTCGATCTCGCCATGTCATTTATGAAGACATTGAACTGTACTAGTCCCAGTATGGACACCTGAAGGACATCACTTGTCACTGATTTCCTTTTGTATGTTGAGCCATTGACCACTACCCTCTGTATGCGACCATCCAGCCTATTTCTCATCCACTGAACAGTCTATCCATCAAATCCATATCTCTCCAGTTTTGATGTTGTAGGTCAGCCAAAATTTATCACAATCTGCAGCAGAGAGAACTGGGCAAAGTTAGTAACTGAAATCTGCAATATTGCTGTCAAAAAAAAAAAAAGTTGATTGATTGTTGAGGAATGCTCATGGCTTAGTCACAAAACAGGAGAAAAAGAATGGAAGGATTTTATAGTGTCTATCGGTATGCGAAACAGACTGAAATCTGTTAAGCTGGATATTATTTTCTGGTTTTAAGGAACAGTTCATAGAATTTATGGCTGTGATCTTCCAACCAGTTTCTTAGCTACCAAACAGTCCACCCACCAAATCCGTCTTTCTCTAATTTAGAAGGAAGGATGTTGCGAGGGACTGTGTCAAAGGCTTTATGGAAGTGCAGGTAGATCACATCCATAGCTCTTCCCTTGTCTGCTGATGTAGTCACACCACCAATAGAAAGCCACTAGGTTGGTCAGGCAGGACTTGCCCTTGGTGAAGCCATTCTGGCTGTCTTGAATCTCCTCCCTGTCCTCCATGTGTCTTAGCATAGCTTCTAGAAGGATCTGTTGCATGATCTTTCCAGGCACAGAGGTGAGGCTGAGAGGTGGCTAGTTCTCAGGGTCCTCCTTCCTACCCTTTTTAAAAATGGGCATAATGTTTCCCTTCTTCCAGTCACCGTCTTATTGTAAACTAATTTATGTAACACTATGCTCAGCCTGTGTAATGTACCCTATAAAAGAGTAGGAGGTAGCTATTATTAACATGCACACTGGAAAGAGATTTCTGACACCACTCTTCAAATGGCAGTAAATTATGTAGAGGCACAAAGTGAAGTTTTGGGTAGGTCAGTGAAGAACAAAAATAAAGCTTAGTGAATTTTTGGGGTTTGTTTGTTGGGTTTTTTTTAGTCGTGATGACTCTCTGGAGCTACTGCGGGAGAGGATCGCTGGGCTTTGCATTACTTGAAATATTTATATCAAGGTTGAATACATTTCTGAACAATAGTTTCCAACAGAAATTATGGTCTTAATAGGCTGAAATCTTTTAGCCCTTTTATGCAAAGGAACAGATTAGATAATCACAGTAACCTTTTAGAATATGTGCATATAGCACAGTTCTCATTTCATTAACAAATTCTTTTGTTTTCTTGAGGATCTTAGTGAGGTTCCAACACTGAAAGCTGTAAAGTGACAGTGGAGCCATGATGAAAACATTTGCTCCGAACTTTATGTGTAATTCTTATTTTCTCTCCATTCCAAAACTTTTTTGTTATTGATGTTAGTGCACTATGAGAATATTTCGGCAGGTATAATTACAAATTGTGTAAATTTAAAGCACTGCTAGACAATCGGAAATCAATATATTGAGTTTGAATAAGTCAAGTGTGGGTTGTTTCAGAAAAGTTTGTTTTTATAGTCACAAATAATTTAA
>NW_027448936.1:0-31071 GCF_030867145.1 Opisthocomus hoazin
TGTCTTCAGCCTGTGCCTTCAAGATGGAAGCCTTTTGGCCAGGAGGGTCCGTGAGGACCATGGCTGTTTCTGGAGTGCCTTGTGCTGTGTGGAAGGGGAAGGGAAGGATGGAAAGCCGCACGCTCGGCTCCTCCTCACTCATAGCTCAGGAGAATCACAGAATGGTTGGGGTTGGAAGGGACCTCTGTGGGTCACCCAGTCCAACCCCCCTGCCAAAGCAGGGTCACCCAGAGCAGGCTGCACAGGACCTTGTTCAGGTGGGTCTTGAATATCTCCAGAGAAGGAGACTCCACAGCCTCCCTGGGTAGCCTGGGCCAGGGCTCCGTCACCCTCAGAGGGAAGAAGTTCTTCCTCATGTTCAGATGGAACTTCCTAGAGAGAGAGTGGACACAAGGGCTGAGGTGCTGCATCTCAGGGACTCGGTAACCACAGTCTGCTAGACATCAGAGCTTTGGGAGATCAAGGCTGAATTTGTTAGGGCATGGTCAGAACTGTGAAATGTGACGCCAAAGGTACCCCATTGTCAGTGTTCTTACAATAGGTATAATTCGGGTGTTAGGGAAAGCAGAAACTCGGATCTCCATCTCTGAGTCCTCGCTGGAGACACACAGTAGAGATGCAGGAGCCTCCAGGCACGATTCACTTTAAAAACCACGCGAAGGATGCAATTAATTATTTAGCTGACTACAGAGGCAGACGGGCATTGTGTGCCAGCCGCTCCTCGTCCTTACTCAGTGTCTGCGCAGCCACCTTCAGAAGACCTTGGGAGCACGTTAGCAAGAGAGCTGCTCGCAGACGCCCGGCGTCCCCGCTGCCGGTGTTCGTGCCGCGGTGGCTGCCAGGGAGGCAGCGGGCAGACAGTGGACATTGCTCCAGCCTCACGGCTGAGCGCTTGGCCCCAGGCTTTCAGGTCATGCCGGAACGAGCTGGGAGCGTTAAGCTCCCAAGGCTCCAGAGAGTGGGGAAACGAAGGCGCCTGCATACACGCATCTCAGCTGGGAACCTTCAGCTGGCAGCTCTGTGAACCCTCTTTCGGCTCTTTCTTGTGTTTTAAGCTGAGCTGTGTGACTTGGCGTTGTGGGTGGGCAGTCTTACGGCCCGAAAACAGCAGAGAGGGGACTTGAGAGATGTTAGGTGGTGCTTTCTGGACGATTGCTGTGGGTTAAGTGGCGTGTACCGACAACATCAGATGTGCTCTGGCCTTGTGCTCTCAGTGGATCCAGGAGTAGAAGCTCGACTGATAAACTGCAGAGGCACCTAGTGCTCCAGCTTTGGATTCTGAAAGTGTCTCAAATCGTTAAAACTAAATGGAGGATCCCTAAGAAGGATTTTTGTCCACATAACTTGAAACACTGTGGCACCTCCTTCTGCCATTCCAGTTTCGAGAAAGGAGTTTTTTTTCTTTGAGAAAAATCTCTACAAAAACCCCCAGTAAGAAAAGACCTGAAATGCTTCGTGCGCTGGCGCTGGGGAGATTTGCTGGAGGACGCAGTCAGGCTGTGGGCGCTGCCCTGACCTGGGAAGCTCACTGCGAGCTCAGCTGGGGTTCTGGTTCGGCCGCTGGCACCTGCTATGCTCTCTGCTTGCTGATGAGTTCGTGCTTGTCGATGCTGGCCATGTTTCCTTGTGTTCGCTGGCACGTCGCTGCCTCAGGGCCGTCCCCTGCCCGGCGTTGGTTGCAGTGCCGAGAAGTTTGTGCTGCCAAGAAGTTTGTGCTACCAAGAAGTTTTCTGAATTCAACGTGACTCTCCAGCAATGTTTGCAGTGTGGCATTGCGCAGGCTACCTCTGATTTCAAGTGGCCTACACAACTACGCTCCTTTTCCCCACGCTTCACGCCAGGCCAGAGCAGCCTGCTGGGAGCCGTCCCCGGCACAGCACCTGCCTGTCCCCAGCACCCGCCCGGGCGCTGTCTGGGAAGGTGCTGGCACAGGGCGGGAGCTGCGGGCGTGCTGACAAACAGGCTTGGGTGATCGCAGGCCGGTGCTGGAGTCCACACCTTGGCTCCGTTTCATTTACTGATCTAAACAAAGCCGTTGCTGCTGTCTGTATTAACCATCCTTCCGTGATCTTGAAGAGAGGAAGAGACCTCCTGGGAGTGGCTGCTCTGTAAGTCACCTTGCAGAACAGAACAGCGGTGGAGTGCACCGGGAGAACAAGGACCTCGCAGTATTTTGACTCAGCTGAGTGTGAATATTATTCCTTTGGAAGTCTTCATCAGTATTATCTACGAGAGGTCACGAACGATGATACCTTTTCTGCGTTGATGAGAAGTTGCCTCAGGAGAAGAGGGGACCTTGTCTTGGAGAAGCGAACCCGTTCCTGCAGACCGTGGGAGCTGCTGGTGGGATGCCGTGCGCCACTTAGGAGGAGCTCAAAGCCTTGGTGCGTTTTCTTGGTGTGCTGCCTGAGCCCAGGTAAAATGAACGGACATTCTTCTCTGTGGAAGAACAGAGCCCCTGACAGGGTGGCAGCACGAGGATGAGAGCCCTTCAGGAGTGCTCCTCTCAGCCCTTGCCTGCAGCTAAACAGCCCTGGAGGGATGAGCTGAGGCCTCTGCGCTGTAGGATCAGACCATCGTCTCCCCCAGCTGGCCACCAACACAACTTTTTCAGAGGTGTCCACCTACAAAAAAATAATACTTGGATGTGGTTTGTCAGGAGCTTTACCTGCATTTTTGCTGTTACTCCAGCTCACCTTCATCAAGGTGCTGCGGGAGGGGTGGTGGGATGGGGAGGGGCAGGCGTGGCTGTTGGGAAGGACCGAGGTGCGGGGCTCTCCAGTTTATTATCCTGACTCCGACAAGGGCCAAGCACCAGGAGCAGCGTCTCAGGGAAGTGTAACAAATGGGAGAGGTGTGCAGGTGTTCTGCCCTGGTGCATCTTTGGAGCAGCCGATATCTTAGATTTCCTACAAGGTGTATTCAGGAGAACGTGTGATTGTGCTTCATGGTCCCACGGTGGACCCCCCTTCCATGAATTTAATCTGTTTTGGAACCAATTTATACTTCTGCGTTGCACTGTGGCAGCGAGCCCGCTGCCTGTTGTGTCTGCTGTCCAGAAAATACTGCTGCTTTTCCTTAGATGTGTGGTGTGACCGTTCCATCTGTGTTTCTGCTGGGGAAAAATAAGACTGATCTTCCAAACTCACTTTTCTTGTATAGTTCAAGACCTTTTATGCCTCTCATCCATTCTTGTTGTTCTGCCATGGTGGAGAGTTGTTTCGGACTGAAGGTGTCCCTGCAGCAAAGCTGTCCTCTGCCTCTGGTTGTCCTCGCCACCCTTCTCTGGAGGGCTGAGTCCTACCGTGTCCTTTCTGAGATGCGTTAGTGGGAAATCGGTGTCCCTTGGAAGATGCGTAAGATGTGGTGCCGTAATGTTTTCTGTTTTACTCTTTTCTGAGCAACTGCTAGCACGTTCTTTTTGCTTCTTTTGGGCATTGAGCTGAGGCTTTTTGAGAGCTCCACAGTGACTTCAAAGTCTTTGAGATTTGGCAGCTGATTTGTACCTAGCTGCTCCATGTCGTAGCTGGGGTTACTTTTTGAGCAATCATCTGTAAATACTTTTCATTTGTTAATACTAAATTTCATACTCTATCACCCAGTATCACAAGATCCTTTGCAATTTTTCCAGCCAGCCATAGACTCTCCTGGATAATTCTGTATCACCAGCCACGCTGTCACCTAATCGTCCGTTCCCTTTCCAGGCCATTTGTGAGTGACATGACCAGTACATTCGTGTGGAAAACGAACGCTTCTTCCTAATTGAGGCCTGCTGCCAGGCATCAGTAAGCAACAGCCAGGGTAGGGTTCACATTTTAGGGGCAGTTAATAAACCCCAGCTCAGGCCTCCACCCAGAAGCTAGCCGGTCTGATGCCAAGCGAGCCAATCTTTCTAACTTAGAAGCGAGAAATGAAATGGTTTAATAACCAGTATGTACTTTAAGGGAGGAAAAAGAAGAAAAAGAATGGGAGAACAGAACAGTATTAAAATAAGTAGCTATTACTTTCTCAAAGTACAAGCATAATTATTTAAAGGTCCTTCTCCCTAGTTTAATATATAAAACTTAACATATCTATATACAATATTATATATATTTTATGTATTTATAGAGAATAACATACATTTATGTATAAGTGTAAATAAAACCAGTTCAGTAGAGCAATGGCTAGAACAACTGGCAGCTCTCCCTTGCTGCAGAGACTCCCGTTCGTTGCGGTGGTGGCCGAGTCCCGGGGCGCAGCCGCCGATCCTGGCTGCTCCCCACGGCCGCTCTGCGAGCGCGGCAGCCACCTGCTCCTCCGCCATCTCGTTCTGCCCGCCGTTCCAGCTCCCGCAGCCGCTCCCGCGCTGCTCGCAGCCGTCTCCTGTTCCCCACCGCTGCCATGCGAGTGAGTGACGGCCTCCGTCTCGCTGCTTTTGTTATGAAGAACGGTTGTTTGAAATGCCCTGCCCTGTTCCACCGCTGGAGCGTGAGAGTAAATGCAGGGGGTAAAGCAGCGAGGAGGGTTGCGCAGGTGCTGGCTGCGCGGAGGTGAAGTTTGCTGGGGTTGTTGCTCCCCTCCCCGGGGGCCTTCATTCGGCTCTCGCTTCCTTTGCAGACACGTGCGCAACGGGGCGGTGATCGCCCGCTGCAGCCAGCCCGAGATCAGCTGGTGGGGCTGGCGCAACGCGGACGACGAGTATCTCGTGACGTCCATTGCCAAAGCCTGTGCCTTGAACCCCGGAGTAAAGGTGCCCGGTGGCGTGCCGCACAGCGGGAGCTGCGACGGCAGCGAGGCCTGCGATGCCGACTTCGGTGAGACAGCTTATTCCCTTCTCCTCTCTCCTCAATGTGTGAATTATTCGGTGCTTCCTACGCGTAGGTGTTGCCGCTGCTGCTGCCAACAGGGCTGTTACAATGCGAGGTTTAAGCCCGGTATCCAGACGGATCATCGGGGCCGTGCCACACCTGGACTGGGGTGTGAGGGATGGGTCTCTGGGCTCGTGGGAGGAGAAGTGCCGGGAGCTCAGTCCGTCCCTGTCTCTGCAGACTCATCCCTGACCGCGTGTTCAGGCGTGGAGAACGCAGGAACTCCTCAGAAGCTGCTGATTCTGGATGCCAGGTCCTACACTGCAGCTGTGGCCAACAGAGCCAAGGGAGGCGGCTGCGAATGTGAAGGTACAGAGGGCTAAGCACATCCCAGAACACCTTCCTCTCGGCCCTGCTTTGTCCAGCGGGCCCTAGAGCACAGCTTGGGGTCGGCTCAGCGTTCTGGTGCTCCACCTCTGGAAGCACATCCCCCTTCTTGCTCATGCAAAGTCCGTTATTCCAAATATATTGCTGCTGGCCCACAAGGATTTTGTAGGAAAAACGTCCTCCCTGGAGAGCGGGGCGGCTGAGGCGGGGGTGCGGAGGCGGGTGCGGCGGCGGCAGCAGCGCTCTCTGAGTGTTTCCCTCTCTTGTCGCGTGCAGAGTATTACCCAAACTGCGAAGTGGTGTTCATGGGCATGGCCAACATCCACTCCATCCGCAACAGCTTCCAGTACCTGCGTGCTGTCTGCAGCCAGGTGCCGGACCCCAGCAAGTAAGTGACTTCTCTCTAGCGGAGTCTGACGCTGTATCTGTTAATGACTCAGCGTTTTTTTTCCTCACTTTTGCTTTATCCTGTCCCGGGTTTCTACCTCAGAAAACGGAGGGATAGGAAAGTGCTCACGGTGCTCGTAGGCAGCTGGTTTTGGCCGCTGGTAATCCAGAAGGGATTGCAGCACTGCCTCGGTGTCGTTTGGCTGCGTGTGTCCTCTGAGGGTTTCTAAAATGCAGCTGCATCTGGGAAAAACTGAAATTGGGGGTTGGATTCCTTGCACTTTTTCCCAGGCTGGCTGGCTCCTCTTGAGCATGTTTTAGAAAAAGCTGATTTTCACTGAGGACTCTAAAAAGACTGAGGTTAAAATATATGTTTTGTTTTGGTTTGTTTTCCACGGGAGAGCTAAGCAGCCATTTTCTTGCCTTTTGCGCTCCTTCTAGCTGGCTTTCAGCCCTGGAGAGTACCAAGTGGCTGCAGCACCTCTCTGTCATGCTGAAGGCAGCGGTGCTGGTCTCCAGTGCGGTTGACAGAGAAGGGCGTCCGGTGCTGGTTCATTGCTCCGACGGCTGGGACAGGACCCCGCAGATCGTAGCGCTGGCAAAGATTCTCCTGGACCCTTACTACAGGACCATGGAGGTAGGAGCTGTGCTACGCTGCTGGTTCGTGTCCGTTCAAAGGCAGCTTTGGTCTCGGGGTCTGCGGAGGAAGGAGCAGGGTCGCGTTTGGCAATGGGTTTGGTGGCGTTTCAGAGCTGCTGCTGTGGGTGTTGGGTTTTTCCATGTTCTCCTGGTGTGTTTGGTGAGCTGTACCCGACTCCTCTGCCCAGCTTGGCGAGGTACTGTGGTGAATAACCTGTTGGGTTCAAGGTTCAGCTGATTCCCTGCTCTTAATCGTGCCTGTTCTCCAGGCTGTTTGTTGTATAGAAACAACAGCCGTTCGTTTGTCTGGCAGCCTCTGACACTCGGGTAGCTTTGCTCCCACCCCACGCGCCCGTGGAGGCTCCTCTCCAGCCCTCCCGAAGTCCTGTGCCCGCCTGGCGCTGCTGGCCGATGGGGCTTGCCTTGGCCTGCTGCGTGCCTCCAGCAGAGCGTCTGCAGCGAGGTTGGTTTTCTTTGCTTTTCTTCACAGGGCTTCCAGGTGCTTGTTGAATCAGATTGGCTGGATTTTGGTCACAAGTTTGGTGATCGCTGTGGTCACCAGGAGAAGGTCGAAGATCAGAACGAGCAGTGCCCAGTTTTTCTCCAGTGGCTGGACGCTGTTCATCAGCTTCTGAAGCAGTTTCCTTGCCTCTTTGAATTTAACGAAGCTTTTCTGGTAAGAAATATGCGTGGAAACATCTATTTATCCGCTTGCCAGATGTGAGCAGAGGCAGGGGGAGGCCATGATATTTTACAGTGTTGCAGTTGAAAGAAAACAAGAATTGAATTCTATAAAAACAGCGAAGTGTCTGGGTAGCATTTGGGCTCTCCGCTGGCGTCCCTGGCACACCTTTGCTCTCTGGGTCCAGCCCTGCCCCTCGGTCGCGGTCTTTTGAGCTGGTTCTGTGCATGTGAGGCTTTTGCCAGCCTCCGTTTAGCTGCTTGTGATCTCCTCCTCCTCCTCCCAGAGGGTACTGCAGGCTCACAGTACCTGGCAGCCTGCACAGCGATGAAGGGTTTGTATTCTCTGGTTTCTTCGAATCGCTGCTTCTCCGGGTCCCTTTCTAGCCCAGTGAATTCAGATACTGTCAGCAGCACGGTTCCGATTGAAAGCCTGATTTCCATATCTCAGAGCAACAGAGACTGAAACATTAAAAAAAAAAGGGGGGGGGGGGGAATCGGGAAACGATAGCTATTAATCTCTCCCTTATCAAATAATACAGGTTGGGGTTACAGAGGGAGGGGTGTGGTATTAATTGACTGTTGTTTTCACATTGTCCTGATTCCTGCTGCTGTCCCCTCTCTGTCCTGCCCTGGGTGGCAGAGGACAGCGGTCGGGTCACCGGCTGGGTGGGACGCGCACGAGCCGTCCCGGAGGGGTGGAAGACGCTTCCCCCGTAGGCAGGAGACGCCGTCTCCCACCGCCCTGACGGTTGTTCCCCTTCGCTGCTGCAGGTGAAGCTGGTGCAGCACACGTATTCCTGCCTCTACGGCACCTTCCTGGGGAACAGCCCCTGCGAGCGAGAGATGCACAACATCTACAAGCGGACCTGCTCCGTGTGGTCCCTCCTGCGGGCTGGCAATAAGAACTTCCACAATCTGCTCTACATGCCGGGCTCTGAGCAGGTCAGTAGCGCTCCCGGCCCCGCTTCCCAGGCTTTCTGCCTGCCGGGCACCAGGGACCGTGTGGGGAGAGCTTGGAGGGGTTTCCTCTTGAGTTCTTCTCTGCTCATAAGTGGTTGTTGCAGGTGCTGCATCCAGTGTGCCACGTGCGAGCGCTGCACGTCTGGACAGCAGTGTATCTCCCAGCTTCCTCGCCGCATCCTCTGGGCCAGGATGAGATGGACATTTACCTGCCGCCTGGAGCGCAGAGCCAGGAGTTCAGTGGCAGGTGTTTGGACAGGTAAGAGCCTAGAGCTCCAGTCCCAAGTTGCCGCCGACCCACAGGCCTGCTTTGTAGTTCCTCTGTTTTACCTGTTGTTCTCATCTTCTCTGTGGAGAGCAAGAGCTCTGTAGCGTTGTCCCAGCCACTTGGAGAAGAAGGTGTACAGCTGCCTGCTGCAGCTTTAGAGGCAGACCGGGGAGGCCACGCTGTAGTGCTGTGCCTTTCAGCCCGTGCTGCTGCACCACCCGTCCCCACCCACCTCACCATCTGTAGTTAAGAACATTTCCCTCCCCTCATCGCAGTTTCAACTGAAATGAGGGAAGCTTCAGGAGTTACATTTTGAGATATCTTCGCTTTTTGGGTTCTAGATTACCAAAGACAAGATCTATGGATGACCTGCTCTCAGCCTGCGACTCCAGCAGCCCGCTGACCCGCACGTCCAGCGATCCAAACCTGAACAACCACTGCCAGGAGGTCCGGGTGGGCCTGGAAGCCCGGCATGCCCCCGCTGAGGGAGCCGAGCTGCACTCGGGCGAAGGCAGCACGGTGCCTGCGGCAGAGACGCGGCAGGATGAGGAGCAAGAGGAAAGCGCTCCCCTGCACGCCAGCCTTGTGGAGCACGAAGGGCACAGCAAGCAGCTGAGCAGCTGGGCTTCCGTGCCGGCAAGCAGCGTCTCTCCGGAGGCAGAAAAGGGAAATGGAACGTGCATGGAGGAGCTGGATGGCATGTGTCCAGCTCCAAATCCTTCAGGACAGGAAAATGTTGACAGGGTTTCCACCGGTTCCGGCAAGCAATTAGAAAACGGTCCCCAGGAGCCTTTGAAGGCTACTGGTGTGGTGTCTAGTGGAGGAGGCTGCCCCAAGAGCAACACCGCCTGCCAAGACATTCCCAGCCAGGAGTCCCTGGCACCAAGTGCCCCTTGTCAGGACACCCCAGGACCTGCAACGGGCACGCCCTGCCCAGACAAAGGCAAAGGCGATGCTGGAAGGAGTGTGCCCTGCGAGGAGCCTGCCCGGCTGGCGAGAACCCCGCTAGAGCACTGGCGCAAGCCCATTTCCCAGAGCCAAAGCAGCGAGTTCTCCTTCCTGGGGTCCAACTGGGACAGTTTTCAAGGGATGGTGACATCGCTCCCGAGTGGGGAGCCGGCACCCAGGCACCTCCTCTCCTACGGCTGCTGTAGCAAGAGGCTGAGCGGCAGAGCTCTGCGGGCACCAGGCCTGTGCCTCAGTGGCCAGTGGTCTGCCAGGGAAGGGGCGAAGCCCTCGGGCTGCTCTGGCCACGCCAGCACTCATTTTGCGAGCCCCGCGGGGAAGCCCAGCCGTTCGTGGCTGCCCTGCCACCTAAAACAAGCGTCTGGTCCCAAGCACGTGCCGCCAAAATGTCCCTCTCCCGTGCCTCCTCTGTACCTGGACGACGACGGGCTGCCCTTCCCCACGGATGTGATCCAGCACCGGCTGCGGCAGATTGAGGCCGGCTACAAGCAGGAGGTGGAACAGCTGCGCAGGCAGGTGCGGGAGCTGCAGCTGCGCCTGGACATCCGCCACTTCTGCGCCCCTCCGGCCGAGCCCCCCATGGACTACGAGGACGACTTTGTAAGTAACTGCCGCCAGCGCCCCGGCTCCCGCAGCGCTCGTCCCGCACCCCTCGCTCCGCCCTCTCCCGCCTGCTCTTCTCGGTCCCTTCCTTTTGGAGCGGGTGGTCAGGATCGTTCCTGTGCTTCCTCGGCCCTGCTCCCCTCCTCTCCGTGCGCTGTGTCCTCGTGCCACCCAGAGGTATCTCTGCTGCTTGAGGGCCGAGCAGCAGCTCCTGGGTGGTCATGAACGCTTCTGCCTTTGTTCCTGAGACACCCCTGTGCCCCTCGCGAGCACCGAGTGGGCAGAGAGGAACCTGATGAGGTTCAACAGGGTCCTGCACCTGGGGAGGAACAACCCCAGGCACCAGTACAGGCTGGGGTGGACCTGCTGGAGAGCAGCTCTGCGGAGAGGGACTGGGAGTGCTGGGGGATGACAGGGTGACCATGAGCCAGCAGCGTGCCCTGGGTGCCAAGAAGGCCAATGGGATCCTGGGGTGCATCACGAGGAGTGTGGGCAGCAGGGCGAGGGAGGTTCTCCTCCCCCTCTGCTCTGCCCTGGTGAGGCCCCATCTGCAGTGCTGTGTCCAGTGCTGGGCTCCCCAGATCAAGAAAGATGAGGAGCTACTGGAGAGAGTCCAGCGCAGGGCTACGAGGATGATGAGGGGACTGGAGCATCTCTCCTACGAGGAGAGGCTGAGGGAGCTGGGCTTGTTCAGCCTGGAGAAGAGAAGGCTGAGAGGGGACCTAATAGATTTTTATAAATATCTGCAGGATGGGTGTCAGGAGGATGGGGCCAGACTCTTTTCAGTGGTGCCCAGTGACAGGACAAGGGGCAATGGGCACAAACTGAAGCAGAGGAAGCTCCAGCTGAACCCGAGGAAGAACTTCTTCCCTCTGAGGGTGACAGAGCCCTGGCCCAGGCTGCCCAGAGGGGCTGTGGAGTCTCCTTCTCTGGAGATATTCCAGCCCCGCCTGGACGCGGTGCTGTGCAGCCTGCTCTGGGTGACCCTGCTTGGGCAGGGGGTTGGGCTGGGTGACCCACAGAGGTCCCTTCCAACCCCGACCACGCCGTGATTCTGAGTGCGGCCAGCGCGGGGAGTGCCCGGGGCTCTGCGACTGAGGCAGCTGAGGGGATGCGTGGCTTTGTGTCTTTCTGCAGACCTGTCTGAAGGAATCGGATGGCAGCGACACTGAGGATTTCTGTTCTGATCACAGCGAAGACTGTTTGTCAGAAGCGAGCTGGGAGCCTGTCGACAAGAAGGAGACTGAGGTACGTGCCCTGTTACGGCAGCTGCAGTGCAGCAGCAGAGTGTTTCTTTGCCACTAACTTTAGTGGTTACGGCAGCAGAGAGTGGGCTGGAAGCAAGGCCGAGAGCAGCCACCCTTGTCCTGTAACACGTCCTCTGCTGCTGCTGTGCCCGATAAGAGGGGACCTGTGGGGTGGGCTCGCTCTGAGCTAGCCTGTTGCAGTCCAAAGCCACACCTCGGCCTGCGCTGGGGTCCCGAGACCTGCTCGTTGCGGTGTTACAAACTCCGGGCTGGTCTGATGAGGACTGGTGTCTGCCCTAGGTCACGCGGTGGGTTCCGGACCACATGGCCTCGCATTGTTTTAACTGCGATTGTGAATTCTGGCTGGCCAAACGGAGGCATCACTGCAGGTAAACAAACTTATCGCTGTAGTTCCTCTCTTCTTCTCAGCCTGTTCCTCGCAAAGGACTGTCGGTGATGTTCGTTCCCTCCAGCTCCCAGGAGAAAGTTTTAGGTCTTTCCTTTATTTGTCAGGCCCTGCAAATTTCCATTCTACATTGTTCTTGGTTCTGTTTTACCAAGGCCTTTGATCCTTCTCCTGGGTACTAACGTCCATCGGTCCCTTTTTGGTGCTAGCCAGTTGGCTTGCGCTGGAGACCACAGCAGAGACTTCAAGAAATGTGTTGACAGGCCAGGGGTAAGGCTGGTCCTTTGCCCCTGAACTGGATCCTTTGTGCCTGCTGAAGTTTTGCTCTGGTGTTCCCAGCTCTCTTTTTCACTGGTTTTCTTGCTCCTTGACAGGAACTGCGGGAACGTGTTTTGTGCTGGTTGCTGCCACCTGAAGTTGCCCATCCCTGATCAGCAGCTGTATGACCCTGTCCTCGTCTGTAACTCCTGTTACGACCACATCCAAGTGTCTCGTGCCAGGGAGCTCATGAGCCAACATCTGAAGAAACCCATCGCCACGGCTTCCAGCTGAATGCCAGACAAGGGACCTGTCTAAGCCCAGCCTTTTCTCTCGTGGGTTTGAAGGGTGACTCTGCCTCCACTGTAATGGTGAAGGCCGTTGGTGCAACACGTGAACACCAAGCTTGAATGCACTGTCTTCAGCAGTCTTACGATCAGCCTGGAGCAGAGGAGCTCAGATCAGAGCCTGGTGTGTGTCCCCGCTCTGGTACCGGCGGGCCCGTGCATTGTAGCCTGACGACCTAGGGCTAAAGAAGGGATCGCAACCTCTTCCTTTTGTGGGCTGGAAAGCAATGTTCTCACAGCTATTGCCTGTGCAAAGTACCCCCAAAGCAATAGAAAGGCATGTTTAGAACCAACTCCCCCTACAAAGGCAGGCTGCTGCGCGAGAAGGACGAGGGCAGACTCCGTGGGCTTCGGAAGGGCCTCAGCCTGGAGCACTTCTGTGGATTCTCTTTCCATGAGTGTGATTTGCGATCAGCTTGGCGAACAAGACTCGTTAGCCGTCACCAATTGATTTTCCTCTTGAGCGTTGAAGAGAGATTCGTTCTGGCTGAAAACGGGCCGAGCAGATTTTGCCCGTTTTCACGCTGCGTGAGGATGGGTGAACGCCCTTGACTCTGCCCCTGCCCCCGACCCTGCGGGGAGACGGGCGATCGGCTTCTTCACTTCCGCGCTGCCCGCCCGCTCTGTCTGTGGTCGTGTCACAGCCTGGTGCTGGCACAGGAATGGCACCCTGATCCTCTCCTGGCATGGAAACAGAACTCGTGTTCCTGTGTTGCTCCTCCTCCCCTTTTCTGCCCTCGGCTCTCCACTTCCTACTGCTCTTTATCCTGAAAACTTGATACCTTGAGGGTATAGGCCATAATGTGTTGTTTTACCTCCTGGAATGTGCTGTCTGGTGTATGTGAGGGTTTCAGTCCAAATGCTGCTATATATTTCTGTGCACTTAATGTAACCCGAAGAAGGGAGAATGAAGCGTCGATACCAAAACAGGGGTGGGGAAGGACACTGGCTGATGTAGACACTACGGTCTGTGCTTTTCACTTTAGGATGTACAGCCAAGCTATGGTGATAAACATGACGTGTGGCATCTCTTCAGTGGTGGAAACAATCTCTCTTGACTTGCCCCAGCGCTACCTAAAATGCCTCTTGAGTTCGACTTCTATTTCGTCTCCTGTACAGTGGTCAAAGTTCAGAGTTGCCAACTTGTAATTGCCTCTCTACTTCTTCTTTAAACTAGAGAGCAGGAATCCCAATTCCTTCTAAGGAGAAGGAACTGGGTTTAGAAAGAAAGAAAGGTTTAGAAGGAAAGTGGGCTTCAGGTGGGCTTTTGATCCCTAGATCCCAGGGGGAGTCTCCATCCTGCCTCCTTTGGAAGAAAGCTGCAGCTGTTAATGAGGAAGAAGAGTTTGAAAGTGAGGCATTTCTTTGCAGAAATGCAGGTTTTCTTCCCAGCTAAATGGCAGTGATGTATTCTGCACCTCACAAGCTGCGACTTTGTACATGGGGGGAAGACCTGTGAGGGCATTTGGTCTGCTAAGGAGGCAAAGTGCTTTACACCGTTGTGACCTCCAAAATTGTTTGCTAATGGTTTGTCATCTCTGTCAGAGGGAATGGAGCAATGACCCTTTCCTGCACTCTGATATGTCAGCCTCTGGTTTTGTAAATCCCAGTAGTGCAAGCAAAGCTAGCATCATCTGAAGACCCTGTACGTACTTGGACTCTGCTTCTTTTCCATCCTGGGAACAACCAATATGGCTTTAGGAAGAGAAGGCACCTTGCTTCAGATTCTCCCCTGCCTTGTGCCTTGCAGTCATTGCCAGACATGGAAGAGCCACCGTTGGGCTGGCAGAAGAAAGTGGATTTGCTCTTGTCTGGCATGCGCTGGAATGACTGCAAGCGATAAGGAAGCCAGAAACTAGGTACTCCTGGCCCTGCCGTTCAGGCCGTTAGTCCAAACTGCTTTTAGCTCTCGTGAGTTTCAGCGTCACAATGTGCTGGCCAAAAACTCTAAAATCAGTTCGATAGCATTGTGACAAACAAAATGTGCTGTACAACTCAATACTGTCGAAATAAAATCTCTATATTAGTGCTGCTGTGTTTGGACCCATTCCTTTAGTTTCTGGTGGATTCTTCTTGCACGGTGTTTCCCAGGCCGCTGGTACTTGCTGCCTGTTCCCTTGATTTAAGGTAGGTTAGGAATTTAATATCCCTGCTCACAAACAAGAACCAAGGGTAGGACACAAAGGACGCGATTCTATGGTCGTCTATTCTGAGGCCCTCTGCTCTTTTCCAAAAAACCCCAACCCACAGCTGCCTGGGACACCAGTGTGGGATTTTTCTTTTCCAAAGAGGAGCTCTTAGGATTCGCTAGCTCTTCACCAACACGTTTATACCGCTCGTTGCCTGGTGGGCTGCATGGACGTGTTCCCCTATGCGGGATGACGGGTGGGGACTGCTGGGCTCAATCAGCCCGATGTGCCAAGGGTGGTGCAGGTAAGTGACAGCTTGGGGTGGAGCTGGAGAGGAGCTTTCAGAAAGCCTGTCCTCAATTTAAAGCGTCCAGAGAGCTTAAAAGGGAGCAGATCCCTGGTGGCTACTCCCATAGTGGAGGTCAGTGTTTGTGTCAGACAGGTAGGACCTAAACGCTTTGTTGTATTAGAAATGTTAAGAGCAAGATCGCTCATTGCATTTCAAAATTAACCATTGCTCCTGCAGCAGCCACACAAAAGGTCATCTTGGAAGGCAATGTTGCTGAATATTAGTAATGAACGATGTTCTTACAAGAATGGACAGTCTCCTGATGAACTTCTGGGCTCTGGTCATTGCAGTGGCAGTGTCATCTCGGTGGGCAGCGGAAGGGTGGCTGCTGGGACTCTCCTACGGCCCTGTGGCTTCTCATCGCCAGCTGGGACTGCGCTTCTGCAGAATTTCCCCCTGGGCATTCAAGGCTGAATTTTGCTGGAGACACTCACGGCTTGTCAGGCTGGCCGTGCCGGCAAAGGGCACTTGAAGCTCATGATTGTTGAGCACAAAACAAAGCATTATCGCTTAAAGAATATAAACCCATAATTTGCCAACGCGTTCAGCCTGAGGTAATCTGTGTGTGTGCTGAAATGTCTCTCTGCAGTGTAAGTATTGCTATTTTTTTATCTTGGGTGTCAGATACAGGAGCTGAGAGCACCTAGATTTCCTTTGTTTTGCTGTCAGGATATCATGCTTTGTGTAAACATTTGTCCTGTTCCTTTGAGCTCAATGTGTTTTCCGTCCCTGGAGGAAACTGTAAGGTGTAAGTAACTGGGCTTGGACTTGAAGCAAGGTTTATGGTTGGAATTGATGATCTTAAGGGTCTTTTCCAACCTAAATGATTCTATGATTCTATAAACCTAGCCCAAACAGTGAGATCAAAGCCTTCCCCTATCAGAGCACTGACTGCCACAAAGCCTTAGCGAATTAACAACCGGAACTGGTTACGGTGTACTATATCATCTCAGCCACTGAGCAAAATAAACATCGATTTAGGTGTAGCGAGAAGCCAGGTCGAGCTGGCGGTTGTTGGTGTTGCTCAGCTGCTAAGCCGTTAATGGGTGATGCTAAAACTGCAGGGGATGTGAAGAGACGCGTCGAGCCCCGCTTACTGAAGAAGAGGAGGAGCAGAACGTGGTTTGTGGCCGCCTGGTGACCCCACGAGCGCTGGGCAGGAGGCACTTCAGAGCGGGCGCGGCGGAGGAGAAGGATGCAGGCTTTCCGAGGGTGCGTTGGATGTGTTTCTGTCCATTCAGTTTTCAGGGTAAGAGTCAGAGTTCTATATTTCTCTCCCAAAATATTCAGTTTCTGTGAAAGGGAACTTTGGACACTGCCATTTGTTGATGGGGTACCTCGGGTACCCCATCCTCAGATAAAAGATGCTGCATGCAGTCTCCAGTGAGTTTAAAATCATAATAAAAAAGTTCCCCAAAGCAGTGCACAACATCAGTCTCACAATGTTTAGCCCAGTCGTGAAACTTTCCCGCACGAGCGCAGTTCTGACTGACGTGTTTTTGTCTGCAGTTCGTTCCTTCTGAACGCCCGGTCGGCTCCGAGTGCCCGCGTCAACCCCTGCGCTGCGTGACCCTGCGGGACTGGCCCACGCTAACCGGAGCGCTCCGCGAGAGGGTGAGTTGGCTGGGGGGCATTTACCAGCTTTGTGTCTGGGGGAAAAGTATTCATCACTGCAACTGCTGCTGCTCTTTTGTGGCTGTAGATGGTAAAGTGCTCCCTGTCACCTGCTGAGGAAGTAGTCGTACTGTTCAAAAACAAGCTAGGTAAACTGAGGTAGTGGCCAAGAACAATATATCTCCACTCACCATCTAAAAAAAATGTGCGAATTCGTATTTATTTAAATTTGCAGAAAGGCCAAAAAAAAAACATTCACAGGCTGCTGAGGTCCTTGCCAAAGGAAAGCGTTTGGCAGAGCTGTCAAAGATATGTGTGGCTGATATGTGTGGCTTACACGCAGGACATGCTCTGCGCGGAGCATCTTTTCAACGCACGGTAGGCAAACTGGTTGCTAGAAGTCAGTGGTATTGGTGGAAGGGAGGCGCGCAGCGTCCCAGAGCTGTAGCAGGTAGGCATCTGTGGAGGAACAGATCTCATAGTCAACAAAGCCAGCACTCCTGCCTGGAGCTGCCGTTCCCAGTTAGTGACGGGATTGTGGAGGCAGCAGCGGTGAGGGAACCCGTGCTGCCGGGTGGGTCGCGCTCCTGGGCTCTCCTCGGAGCCACAGCGTCGTAGTTTGGGGAAGAATGTGTGACTGCTGCAGGTCAGCACGGGGCTGGAAGGCGGACGAGGCGGGTGTTGAGTGAAGGCTGGAGGGGGAGATGAAAAGAGATGGAGAGGAGGCAGCAGCGAGGCTGGCTGAAAAGGCCGGGCACTGCTGTCAGCTGACAACGGTACCGGTAAATCCTGTGCAGTCCAACAGCTTCTGACTGAGCTACAACAGAAAAAACATTTTGTTATTATTGATCTGTTGCAAGTGAGAGGAAACTTCCAGTGTTCCCCAGAGCACGTTGTTTTGGGGAGCCCCTGCATTATCGTAGGGTCACAGAGCGGTTTGGGTTGGAAGGGACCTTCAAGGGCCGTCCAGTCCAGCCCCCTGCCATGGGCAGGGACCGCTTCCACCAGACCAGGGTGCTCAAAGCCCCATCTAACCTGGCCTTGAACCCGGCCAGGGATGGGGCAGCCACAGCTTCTCTGGGCAACCTGGGCCAGGGCCTCAGCACCCTCATGATGGAGAATTTCTCTCATGTCTAATCTGAATCTCCCTTCTTACAGCTCAAAGCCATCACCCCTTGTCCTCTCACCCCCTGCCCTTGTCACAAGCCCCTCTCCAGCTCTCTCGCAGCCCCTCCAGGCACTGGCAGCTGCTGTAAGGTCTCCCTGCAGCCTTCTCTTCCCCAGGCTGAGCAGCCCCAGCTCTCCCAGCCTCTCCTCCCAGCAGAGGGGTTCCAGCCTCGCATCATTGCTGGGGCCTCCTCTGGCCCCGCTCCCACAGCTCCAGCTCTGTCCTGTGCTGAGGGCTCCAGAGCTGGACGCAGGACTCCCAGGGGGGTCTCAGCAGAGCGGGGCAGAGGGGCAGAATCCCCTCCCTCGCCCTGTGCCCATGCTGCTGGGGATGCAGCCCAGGGCATGCCTGGCATCACCTCTCAGGCACCAACAGTTCAGAGGCCGATCCACCAGGAGAGCTAAGGGGACCATCGCCTCTCTTCTCAACACCAGGCTTGCTCGGCGAGTCGAGCGCGCTCGCTGCCAGGGAGCTACGACGCTGTTTTCTTTGTGCTGTGCCTGCTGTAGGGCTGAGCCTGCCAGGACTTGGCACGAGCACTGAGGCGGTGAAAGGTGCAGGCCTTGGCTTTGCTGGGAGCGTGCCGCACTCTGGATGCTGATGAAAAACATCATTCGGTCTTTAAAAAGTCATCTGTTTTGCAGCTATGGGCTCGGCTTCGAAGGAGTGAAGGAAACGCTTAAAATGACCTGTGTTTCTGGGCTTCGCTTCCAGGGCTTTTGGGTTTCAGGGGCTCAGTCTCCGTGTCTCAGTTCCGGACGACGTGCTTCTGGCTCTGACCTGAGTTACAGGTGATGTAACAGAAATCTCGCCGATCCCACCGTCAGGCAGCCGTAGGCCTCTTGCACTCCTGCTGCTCAGGGAGAGAGGAGGAGCCTTAAATCACCTCATTGAAGTAACGCAAAAGACAATCTCAGCAATGCTGAGAAAATGTTTTTTGTGAAGTGGACCCTCTTCTTGATTTTTTTCAGGTTTGCATTCAGTATGCTTGAGTTTTGGCTGTTGACACTGAGCAACCATTACATAATTCTATATTATGTATTATATTATTCTATATATTCTATAGAATAAATTATTACCGAGGAAATAAAAATACAAAGCGTCTTGGGAAGATGGCGGCATGAGTTCACTGGAATTGCAGGCCATTAATTCCTTGGGCAAAGCAGCATCCCTCTGTGCTGCAGGATTTTAGCTTTGATGACAATGCTGACAAAATTTCTGCTCCTTCCCGCTGTTGCTGCTGGCTCAGAGTAATGATAAATGTGCTAAATCTGCCAAAGACAGGCAGAGACTGAGAGGAATAATCAGCCAGTCTGCTGAAAAAGAGGCAAAAAGAATATTTTCTAATCTCTGCTTATCACCATTTTTCCTTGTCCTGCTTCCTGTTTAACCTGTGTGCTTTGATTTGAAGTGGGGACCTCTGTTAGCACCCCCACCCAAAATAGTCAAGCTAGTCAGTCTAACATCTTTTTCCTCACCTCAGCTATGCAGAAGAGCAGTGATTTTGCTTTCAGTTTACAAACAGGATCAGTGTCCTGTCAGTTTGTTTAATTTTGTGCCCTTTCTGAAGCTGGCACTGTCACCTGCCTTGGTGGTTTGGGGCTGTGCTGTAAACCGAAACGGTAAGGATGATGTCAGTTAAAGAAGGGGTTTGGTTTTGTACCTTCTTGCGAAGAAATGTTATGACAACTCTAAGATAATGTATTTAAGGCCAGGAAACAGGTGGATGCTCAATCTTCTCGCTGCTGTCTTGCTCCGAGGGCAGCCAAGACGGAGGAGTGACGTTTGCCCCTTCTGTCGCTGCTGGCGACCCAGGGGTAGGGTGCAAGCAGAGAGAGATGCCCACACTCTTCCTCTCTTAGCTCCGTGCTCTTCTTCCCCTTTTGGCTCCTAGCAGGTCCTCGTTCTGAAACGGTAAGGATGGTTATGCTAGGCTAGGAAAATGTAAAAGTCCCTGTGGTCTGCATCCAGCCATAGCTGACGGCAGAACCCTGGGGAGAGTTGCAGAGGGCAGATGTGTGCTGCTGCATCCCGGCTGTGAGCGGAGCTTCCTCTGGTGCACGGCCTGAGGACCGGCAGTGACAGAGGTGTCACCCTGAAGAGCCCCGGATGGGCTTTTCTTTGCAAATACAGCTAATCATTTTTTTTCTCCCCCACAGCTGAGTAACATTTTGGTACCCAAAACATCCCGTGGCAATTTGCTCCTGTTTCCCTGTGATTAAGAACCTGATTTGATCTCTTCTATTTGATGTCCCCCGTTAGTCATGCTCACCTCCTTTATGCTACCTACAGTTCTACTACCTACCTTTTTATAGAATAAAACCCCCTCTGAAGATGTCTCCTTCAGTATTTCCTCCCGCTGAATCTCGTTCACGTCCCTGGTGCTGATTTTCTTTATCCCACTTTAACTCTGCTCAGTCTGTTGTGGGGTGGAGGGATCAGAACTGCACATTTGGATTTTTTTTAGGGCAAATATGGCACTTACAATTCCTGCTTTGTTCTGTACCCCTCTTCCAATCCCTTCTAAAGTTTGTTTTCTTTCCCCTTTTGTGAACTGCCAGCGAGCTTCCAGCCAACACCTCGTCGTTCATCCTTCCTCTCGGGAGTGGGAACCGTCAGCCGGGAGATGGGAGCTGGTCACCGTCTGCGCCATGTTAGGATCACACCCTGCGTCCCGGGGCCGTGCCCATCAGTAAGTACCGGGAGGCAGAGTCTGGGGGGTGGTCAGCCCGGACCCCCGCTCCTCCGCTGCCCTCTGCTCGCGGCTGTTACCCTGCAGGATTTCCGCTAACTCCTGTGCGAAGCCCTGCTCCGATTCCCCGTCCTTTGGCTGTCGTCCCCGCTGCCTGAGGCCGGGCTCCTCGCGGCCTCTCACAGACGCGCTTCCCCCCTCCGCCGCGGGCTCGGCCTCCTGCCGCGGCACGGGGCTGGCGGCGGGGGGTCGAGCCGCCCCGCGCCCCGCAGCGGGATGCACCCCCAGGCTTCAGCTGCCCGCACCCTCGGGGACCGACGTGAGCTGCCGGGGCGGCGGGGCTGAGGGGGGCGGCGGGGCTGAGGGGGCTGAGGGGGATTTCGGAGCTGAGGGGGCTGAGGGGGCTGGCGGAGCTGAGGGGGCTGGGGCTGAGGGGGATGGCAGGGCTGAGGGGGCTGAGGCTGAGGGGGCTGAGGGGGATGGCAGGGCTGAGGAGGCTGAGGGGGTTGAGGGGGATGGCGGAGCTGAGGGGGCTGGGGCTGAGGGGGATGGCAGGGCTGAGGGGGCTGAGGAGGCTGGCGGAGCTGAGGAGGCTGAGGAGGCTGAGGGGGATGGCAGGGCTGAGGGGGCTGAGGCTGAGGAGGCTGAGGGGGCTGAGGAGGCTGAGGGGAATGTCGGAGCTGAGGGGGCTGAGGAGGCTGAGGGGGATGGCGGGGCTGAGGGGGCTGAGGAGGCTGAGGGGGATGGCGGAGCTGAGGGGACTGAGGGGGCTGAGGAGGCTGAGGGGGATGTCAGAGCTGAGAGGGCTGAGGAGGCTGAGGGGGATGGCGAAGGCTTGAGGGGGCTGCAGAGGCTGAGGGGGATGGCGGAGCTGAGGGGGCTGAGGCTGAGGGGGCTGAGGGGGATGGCGGAGCTGAGGAGGCTGAGGGGGATGGCGGGGCTGAGGGGGCTGAGGGGGATGGCGAAGGCTGAGGGGGCTGGCGGGGCTGAGGGGGCTGAGGAGGCTGGCGGAGCTGAGGGGACTGAGGCGGCTGAAGGGGATGGTGGGGCTGAGGGGGCTGAGGCTGAGGAGGCTGAGGGGGCTGAGGAGGCTGAGGGGAATGTCGGAGCTGAGGGGGCTGAGGAGGCTGAGGGGGATGGCGGGGCTGAGGGGGCTGAGGGGGATGGCGGGGCTGAGGGGGATGTCGGAGCTGAGGGGGCTGAGGAGGCTGAGGAGGCTGAGGGGGATGGCGGAGCTGAGGGGGCTGAGGAGGCTGAGGGGAATGTTGGAGCTGAGGGGGCTGAGGAGGCTGGCGGGGCTGAGGGGGATGACGGGGCTGAGGAGGCTGAGGGGGATGGCGAAGGCTGAGGGGGCTGAGGAGGCTGGCGGAGCTGAGGGGACTGAGGCGGCTGAAGGGGATGGTGGGGCTGAGGGTGTTGTCCCACGGACGGGTTTGTTTGCCCGGTGCACAACAAGCCAGTCTCATAGAGCCGAGATATTTATTTCACGTCCACGCAGAGGTAGGTGCTGAGGGTAATTGCACAGAGCGAGCACCCTTTGGCTGACATGCGGCAAACATTTATGCATTTCAAGCAGCAGTTACCGGTACTTTAAATTGCCCTCTTTCACCACTGATCCTTACAGATCTCCCCTTGATTTAAGGGTCCAGTGCATTTTAAATGCGCTGAGCCTGCTGAGTGCATGGGGGTCTGTGCTGGGCGGTGGGTTTCATAGGCCCGGGAGCTGTCGTTTCCATGTTATAACGAGCCAAGTTCAGCTACAGGCCACGGCTGGAGGAATCGCGCTGATTTCCACCCCCCCTCCGCCCCCTTCTTGATGGCCCTTCCCTGGTTGTGGACTGGCGGGGCTGCGCATCCTCTTTTTTTGGCTGCGCGGGGTCCTCCTGCCCTGCCTAGCTTTCGATACGTCATTTTCCTCTTCTTTTCCCCCCCCCCCCCCCCGATATTTTAGCTATCTTGGCGCTACTACATTCGTTTAAGGGCAGTAGCTCGGTGTCCTGTGCGGCGGCGGGGCGGGCTACGGGGCGGTTGGTGCTGCGGGGGCGGCGGGGCCCGGTCCGGCCCGGCAGGGCCGTGCGTAGAGCAGCGCGTCGCGCGGCGGGCACGTGCAGGGCGGGGCGGGGCCAGGAGGGGCGGTGCTTAGCGACCCTCGCGACGCGGACGCTGGAGCGTCAGTAGCGGTTGGCTTCAGCCGCGGGCGGACGCGCCGTCATGGAGGGGCTGCCGCTGCCCGCCTCCATCAATCCCAACAACTTCCCGGGCAAGCTGTGGCGCCTGGTGAACAGCCCGTGCTACCAGTCGGTGCGCTGGGACGCCTGCGGCCAGGGGCTGCTGGTCGATCAGGCGCTTTTTGAGTACGAGCTGCTGAATGCGGGGTCCGGCAATGCCGCCGTGCCCGGGGGGTCCGGAGAGCTCTTCAAGACCAAAAACTTCACCAGCTTCATCAGGCAGCTCAACCTCTATGGCTTCCGCAAGGTGGTCACGGATCAGGTGGGCAGCGTGGCGAGGACCGGCCCGGTCCTGGGGGCTGGTGACAGCTGCAGCCCCACGGGGCCCCTGCACCACTTCCACAGCCCCTACTTTTGCCGTGACCGCCCCGACCTCCTCGTCCATATGAAGCGGCTGACAAGTGCCAACAAGGCGAAGCTGGCGGCTGGCCTGCAGGTGAACAGCCGCCCGCCGAGCCGCTTCCAGCAGCTGCTGACCATGCAGCTGAGCGGGAACCCGCCGCTGCTGCCCTCTATGCCCGGCGGGGCCGGCCAGCCAGGTGAGGTGGGGAGGGCGCAGCGGGTTGGAAATTGGGCCCCTCCTCCGTGAGGGAGGGGGGCTGCCAGTGCCGGCCGGGGGCTGCCCGGCTCACCTGATGTGGGAGAACGGCCGTTGGCAGAGGTAGAACAGGTGTGTTTACAGTTCGAACTCTGCTAACTAGGGGTAACGGGGCTTACGGTTGGCTGTTGCGCTGCGTGGGGCTGGCTGGCCGTTGGTCTGCCCGGGCTGGCCGTTGGTCTGCCCCGGCTGGCCATTGGTCTGCCCCGGCTGGCCGTTGTTCTGCCCGGGCTGGCCATTGGTCTGCCCGGGCTGGCCATTGGTCTGCCCGGGCTGGCCGTTGTTCTGCCCCGGCTGGCCGTTGTTCTGCCCCGGCTGGCCATTGGTCTGCCCCGGCTGGCCGTTGTTCTGCCCCGGCTGGCCATTGGTCTGCCCCGGCTGGCCGTTGTTCTGCCCCGGCTGGCCATTGGTCTGCCCGGGCTGGCCGTTGTTCTGCCCCGGCTGGCCGTTGTTCTGCCCCGGCTGGCCGTTGTTCTGCCCGGGCTGGCCATTGGTCTGCCCCGGCTGGCCGTTGGTCTGCCCCGGCTGGCCGTTGGTCTGCCCCTGCTGGCCATTGGTCTGCCCCGGCTGGCCGTTGCGCTGCCCATAGATGGCAATACAGCCCCCAACACCCTCGCCTGATCTCTGGGGAGCTGGCACAGCTCTGCCAGGTGAACATTACTCCTTGCTGGTGTGTAGCGGTTATTAACAAGCTCTCATTAAATCCGTGTGGAACGATGGGTCATGTGAAGTGATGACCTGAGCATCCTGCTAGTTTTGCGCAAAGGAGAAAAGGCTTGGTAGTAGGATTTCCATCAGTTGTCTCCAGAAAAAGAATTACAAGCTTGATGATAGTTTTTAAAGAGCATTGAATCAGTAGGTGAGAGCTACATAGAAAACAATGCTGAAAAGCCCCACAACATGTTTTCTTTCTTTCTAACTCTCCTTGAGAGGAGCTGAGTTTTCCAAGACAAGTCTGAGCTCTCAGAGGACTATTCCACAAGTTCCATGTAAGCTTGAGAGCGTTGTAGTTGATGCTATGTAGGGAAGATGAGAGTATCTTGTTTTGCGGTGCTCTTGGTCTGGTGGAACCGTGGGCTGCTGCCAGAAGAGCAGTCCTGCTTCCCATGCCCTCTGTCACGTGTTAACCATCACCTTCCTTGCAGCACCTGTGTTGGCTCAGCACAGTGAGCCGGGGACAAGACTTGAGCGGCCTGTTTGTGGCTGGCTCTTGGGTCAGGGTGCCGCAGCACGGGGGTGGCAGAGCTGTTAGGCTGGGTGCGGA
The DNA here is from genome assembly GCF_030867145.1 of Opisthocomus hoazin. Taxonomy (NCBI): domain Eukaryota; kingdom Metazoa; phylum Chordata; class Aves; order Opisthocomiformes; family Opisthocomidae; genus Opisthocomus; species Opisthocomus hoazin. The sequence goes on from NW_027448936.1 coordinate 23,985, forward strand.
GAAGTGGCAGCAGCGTGTGACCCGGAGAAGGGGAGAATCAGTTTGTGGTGCTGCTTCCCGCAGCACCAGAACAGAGCAGGGTAAAATGATGCTTCCTGTTGGTTACTATTTCAGAGTAGGAATTGTCAACTAATTCAGGTGGTGTTTTCTATGATGCGTGTGGAACTACACCTGTAATGCCAAGGAAACAAAATGAAGCATTTGAGAAGGGAAGGAACTTATTTTGGTATCGAGGCTAGGAAGCATTTAAATTAAAGATTTGGTGTTAACATTGTTAAGACTAACATGAGTCATTACAGAAATGAGATCTGGTCTGACTGATGGGATGCAGGCCATTGTCAGAGTAAATGCTAAGAAAGATACAAACTTTAAATTTTTTGGCCTCTTTATGGGTGCAGTTTTAGAGAGCTTCTGCTCTAGGAGTCTCAGTTTCTAGAAGGAAAGAACAAGGAGAACACTGGGTTTTATGTGCAGTCGAGTTCTGACAGGCTTACAGTTTATTGTGCGCTCTGTACTAACTATTTAGGGGCATGTCTTTGCTGTAAACGTGAGGTAATTTGATAGATAAAAGATATTTTCATTTACAAATCTTCAGTCTGTTCCAGTTGTCTTGCAACATGCAACTCCGTGTTAAACATCCAGGAACAATTCCTGTAAAGCAACTGGTGCTTTGTAACTTGGCACCCTGTGGTGTCTCGTTCATGTGTTAAAACTAGATAAACTCAATTTCCCTATCTAAAGGTAAAATATAAACAAAGGAATTCTCATACTTCTGTTTGTTATCTGTTTATATATGGTAAAAATACTGAACAAGAAATAAACAGTTCTGTGCATTAACTCTCAGTAAATATTCAGGACCAGGTGGTATTTATTTAGTGGTTTTCAATGATTTAATATGAACTTACAGAATAATGACTGTATATTACCCATTTCTTGAATTAGTTCCCATCAGAGAAGTGAAAGAGGTTAAATGTGAGGCTATTTTTTCAAAAAGTGTTTTAGAGTGAGAATCAGGAACTGCAGGTTTGAGAGAGCCTGGCTTCTAGATAAACCCTACTGATGTAAACTCTCCTGAAACTTAAAATTAGCATGGCTATGTGCAGGACTGCGGAGGAGTCACAGATGCAGTAGCTCTTTTAGGGATGTGATGAGCATAGGTGTTCTCAGCATTACTGCCAGTGTTTCAACAAAGTCACCAAAACCTCAACTAGAAATTGAGCTGTCATGGTACAAGAGCAAATACGATTGCATAAAATAATAACTGAGAGGAATAAAAGGAATATCCAGGAAGGAAAAAAAATGGTGAAGTTTGAGATATTTTAGTCTAAACTGAACTAGTTGAGCAGACTGGAAAAAGGTTGGCTTTGAATTTTTTTTTCTTGACAAATTAATGACTTGTCGTGAAGTACTTTCAAAGCCACTTGGAGGATTTTGACATTGCCCTTCCCCCTTGGCTCTCTGTGAGCTGTCAATGTTGGAGTTTGGTGAAGTCTTGCTTTATGATTTCCTCCTTTTTTTTAATGTCTGATTTGAGACATGGTATTTTGTAAATTGCTTTTGCCTGGTTTGGTAAGTTACTATGCATTTTGATTTATAGCTCATTTCTACATACTGGTAACTTGTTAGTGCAAGTTTAAGGAGATTGAATGCTACGTAGACAACAGTGCTTTGGCACGGCCACAGTGGCAGTTGCTGTGTGTTCAGGCGTAAGAATACAGTCTATTTCTGGATGAAGTGTCTTGGAGCAAAGGTGGTCTTCCCAAATGAAGTTGTAGAGTGTTGGCTCCTCATATTGCCTGTCATTGCCTGTGAAAACTCCTTTCCTTAACCCTTGTTTCACTTTGTTTTGTACCCACTGCAGGACTGCAGACTGTAGGACAGTTTCAGCAACCTTATGGTCAAGACAGTTTCTTTGCTTACTCCTGCGTGTCGACCTCATCCCAGAACTATGTCACTTTACCAACAAGTTTAGATTCGACTCCAGTCGCTTCCATAACCTGGCAGGGTTCTCCTGGGTTGCTCCCAGCGCCTGTGGCTTCCCCAGCTTTTCCAGATGAAGGAGCTGCCTTTCCAGGAGACCAGAGGTCTGTAGAAGAGATCACGTACACGCTGCAGGCCGTTCCCCCTTCTCTGCCACCCCAGCAAGGGTCTCAAACCATTGCCACTTCCGTTCCAACGTACAACAGCTACACATCTTCAGTGCAGTACCCACAGCCCTACTGTCCAACAGGTATGAAAAAAATTTCTGCACTTGCTTTTCAAAAAGATATTTAAAAGTGATCTTTTAAAATATTTTTCTACAATGCTCTGTCATGTGTATATCTCAAGTGAGAATTAGATAGAAAGTGTAAAATCTAAAAGGAAGAGAGGCCTTTAAAGGAAGAAGATTTTCTGTTTAATATTCCTGTCCTTCCTCCAGATTTTGAGTGTCCCCTGGTGATTTTCCAGGTAGCCTCTCTGTTGAGGTTAAAGGGCGAGGAGAAAAACATTTGTCCACAACTAGTCAGTGTTGGGCTAACTTTCATATTTTTTTTTTAATTAAGCAAAACTAGGATGGTGATGCTAAAGCCCTGAGAACTTATTGAAAAGTAGTGTACTAGTCCTTGGTCTCATGTTTTCCCAGGTGAAGTTTTTAAAGTCTAAGATCAGTCTGTGTGTCTACTGTGTAGACTATTTCATTCTGCTCATACTGTTTTCATATCTTAATTTTTTCCCTGCTTAGCTTCTTTATGTTGTATTTTTTTTGTGCACTGAAGACCAGAAAGTACAAAAGTTTTGACTCCTTTCTTTTGCCTAAAATGTTTCTGCTAAAATTTTCAGTCTCACTGAAGTGTTTTTATTCTTCAGAAGAGAAGCTGAACCAAATCATTCCCCCAGGCCTCTTCTATAGTCAAGGGCAGGAAAAGGGCGTCTCTAGGGTGCGATTCATGTAGCTTGGTTTAGAATGTGTCTTGGGGTGAGATTACTGTCTCCTGGAAGTGCCTGTTTTGCAGTACGACCTGTAGAGGAATTGAAGCAGACTAGCACAGATTTAGACATGAATATCAGGATCTCTGTAACCGGATGACGATGATGCTAGTCTCTCTCACCAGAGTTACAAAAGTTTAATGAATAAATTGGCTATGTTGTACAGGTAAAATCTTCCGTGGGGGGAGAGCATGATGAAAGCACACCAGGTTTTCCAAGTTACAAAAATTAAGGTGTAATTCAAACTAAAATAGAGAAACTTATGGAATCACGGGCTTTTGAAAACTCCAATGAATTCATTAGTACTTCTGAGAAGATAAGTTTGACATTTCACTAGAGAGTATTATAAATCCTCTAATTTTCCCTGTCACTTAACACTATCTCAGTGTTTTTACTTCTGCTCTTGTGTATCTCTTAATCTCTCTGGCATTCTTTCTTCCGTGTGTTATAACATACAGAATGCTGAAAACTTGTTTCTTCATATGTGCACATGAAAAAGTCTGCCTTCCTTCATCTTGAGAACACAGAACCAAGATTAGCGTATTTGGAAAGTGATAGTTACTATGTATTTCATAAGGGAGAGGACTAAAGAATATATGTTCAATCTTATTCTTGACTCTCTTCATTTCACGTTTGAAGTTCCATTAAATTGAATCAAAGTAGAACTTTGTCAAAAGATTTCTTTTTATGTATATTCAAAGTTGTTTGTTAATTTCAGCAACAAAAAGATTTCCATGGTTTTTCATTATGATTCTTATTGAAAGGGCAGTAAAGTAAAAGGTGCTCATCTGAATCTTTTTTTTCCCCGCTAGCGTTAGACCAGAATTATTTGAAGGATTTAGTTCTGTGTGCTTTCAACTACCTGCTAAACCTTTGATAATAGTAAGATTGCATCAAAGAAATGTAGTGAAGCTTTATTATCGGAGAGCATCCTAATAATGAAAAATCAGTCAAGGAGACTACGTGAGAAATGTTGGTTATCGGTGCCAGCTGACGTTTCGAGTCCAATCATGCCTTTCGAATACGTCTGTGGCTGCAGGGTTCATTTACATAGGATAATCCTTCTGGTGAGTGGTAACATAGGAGTAGTCACATTACTGTGCATGATACATCTTCTGTTAAGATACTTTTCTTTGATTGTAAGGCTTAAAATTCACATATGTGTTGGTCAAAAGGGGATTCTTAAAATAAATAAGCAGCCTAAAACATAGTATCTGTTTTAGCACAGCATAAATAGCACCGTATTTTCCCTTGAGAAAAGCAGACTAGATGCATTAATAATGCACTTGTAAAACTAGTAGCAGGATTCATCTGAATGTATAATAGTTAGTTGTATGTGCCTGGGCTTGTCATCCAGATTACATATATAGCCAGCAGAGGGAAACAGGCACCTCCCCGAGGTTGAGTCATTTCAGCTTTCTTAGTTGTATCCCTTTGGAAGACAATTCATTTCTTTCTGATGAGCCTGTTTCTTTGCTGGCTGTGTGGAGAGTCGACAACTGCTAGACATCTGGGTCTATGTAAGGCAGTTAATCCCACCGGAGTGTCTAAGACACTTCAAACAACATTGTCTTTCCCATTTTCCCTTACTGAGGAGACCTTGCGTATCATCCTCATTTTCATCAGTCTTTTGGTTGGTAAAGGATCGGAGCTTGCATATTTTTTTGTGTCCAGGCCCATTCCAATGTGTTTGTTGATCCAGAACAGGCACAGCTGCATTCCCTAATTTCCTGCACAGCTTTGAGTACTGTTGACCCACTCGTCTAATGAATAACTAGCTTCTTTTAGGCGCAGCTTTTAGACCTGACGTAAGTTCACACTGAAAGGATGGTCTTAAGGTTCTTCCTTGGTATTTCTGATGTGGCGCCTGCTGAAGTGCAGTGGAAGATGCTGGAGAATGTCAGTCTTGTCCCCTTTGGCCACCTGAGCTGATAAGAACACTTACTAATGTCTGGTGCTATCTTGAATGCATAGAGGTGATACCTGTGTTCCTTCAGATTCCAGCAGATCTTTGGAGAAATCATGGTGGCTGTTCAAGCTTGAAAAAGAACTGCAGCTGATCATATTGGGTTTGCATTTATTTTGGGGCTTTCAGCTTTCCTGAGTTTGCGTGTAATATCGGAACCTATAAAAAGCATGCAGTACAAATGTGTACACATCGAGCTGTGAGCTTTTTTGATGTTCTTAGATTTTATTTACCTTTAGGTTCCAACTTCCGGATATATTTGGCAAAATACATCTTTGAAACTGTGGCTGAGCTCAAGTATATCTGTCCGTGTCTATGCTACTGTATTAAACTTTGCCAGGAACGTTCATGGGTGCCTTGATCTGTTCTATCGTTAGATTGTTACAGCACTCTCACCCCAGAAGTACTGTGCTTAGTTCAGCAATTGGCGTGGGCTTGGGACCATTCCCAACAGGCTGTTTGGATGTGGCTGTTTTGACTTGGAAGAGTAAGAGACTTTAATAGTATTAACAGCTTCTGTGCCAGAGGATGGATCTGGATAAATTTAATTTACTGGTAGAGCTGTAGGCTTCGTGTCGTCAGCAAAGATTACGATTGATTTGTACTTCTCTATTGAAACCTTGGGAGCCCACCAAATTATATTGTCTCATGAGGAGGGAGAGGTATGTAAGAATGTGATGTCAATACTGTCATCCCTCCAAATAAATTTCTCTTGTTTATTTTGGTACAATTCATCATCAGTGTTGAGAAAGCAGGACTTAGTGAATAGTTCTCTGCTTTGGAGATAAGAATACTAGCCTTGCTCGGACCAAATGTCCGTGTAGCTCAGCATTTCCTCTGACAGTAATGGCTGAGGAGGAGTGCAGGAGTAGAGCAAGCATGGACTGATGTCTTGCCAAAATACTCCCAACAGCATGGGCTCCCAGAATCAATAAACCATAACCCAAGTTGTGTTTAATAGCCCTCAGTGGATTTCACTGCCGTGAACTTGTCTGTTTCTCCTAGCCTCTGCAGACTTGTGGCATGTACGACATCTGTGACAAGGACTTCATTTCACAGCTTAATTGCATTGTGTGCAAAGAGCCACCATTTCTTGTCTCTTTTGACCATTTGTTTTTTGTGTGAATCTGTCGATATCCATATCCCCCTCGCTGTGATGTTCGTGATATTTAAATAATTCTGTCATCGTTCCTTCAGCTGCGTTGTCTCTAGAATGGAGAGTCCTGCCTCACTTAGCTGTTCCTTCAGAGAAGTGCACTGTGCATCATCCAGGTTGCCTTCCCTGTAACCTTTCCCAGTCCTGTTATTTCCTTATTGAGATGTAGAGTCCAAAAATATACACAGTGGTCAAGGTGTGAATCATGGATTTATACAGTGGAATAATAATTTTCCTGTTTCATTCTCTGTTCCCTTTCATAATATTTCCTAAACCTGATTGCTTTGTTTGTGACTTGGGAGGTCTTTTTGACAGCTGCTGAATATCAAACTGATGTCTTCCTGAAACTCTCTAGTGTAATACCAAGATCTAGTTCCTGATTATTGATCGGCAACTAAGAATCCATCATTTCCTGTGTGAAATCAGTTGATTTTTCCCAAGTGCAGAGCTTTGTCTGGTGGGTGGTGGCATTGGGAAACTTGTAAGGTGTTGTTTTTGTTGTTGTTCCTTCACCTCTTCTTAGCTGACTGCTCCTCTCTGACGTGACTAACCTGGTATTATCTGCAAGCATCGCCTCACTGCTCAGTCACTCCATTTTTAAAGTACTCTATTAAAATGCTGAACAGAGTGAGTTCCAGTGCAGGTCCTTGGAGACCTCCACTGGTGACCTCGCTCACCTCTGAAAAGTGACTATTTATTCCCATCTTCTGTGTTGTATCTTTAAGGGATTCTTTTTTAAAAGTACAGCCTTCCCTCTCCTGCTGTTGTTGCTCAGTTTTGGTAAGTTTCTGATGATTGCTTTGTTAAAAGCTTTTTGGAAGTCTGAATATTGTATCAGCAAGCTCACAGTTATCCGTATTTGTTTACCTACTGGGGGTCTTTCGAGAGGGCAATGAAGGGTGACTTAAACGCAGAGAAGTCTTTTGACTCCCCCTCAGTATATATTGTCCAGTATCAACTAATTTTCTATTCCATTGTATTTCTTCTAATTTTTCTTA
>NW_027448937.1:0-2500 GCF_030867145.1 Opisthocomus hoazin
TCCCTAACCCTAACCCTAACCCTAACCCTAACCCTAACCCTAACCCTAACCCTAACCCTAACCCTAACCCTAACCCTAACCCTAACCCTAACCCTAACCCTAACCCTAACCCTAACCCTAACCCTAACCCTAACCCTAACCCTAACCCTAACCCTAACCCTAACCCTAACCCTAACCCTAACCCTAACCCTAACCCTAACCCTAACCCTAACCCTAACCCTAACCCTAACCCTAACCCTAACCCTAACCCTAACCCTAACCCTAACCCTAACCCTAACCCTAACCCTAACCCTAACCCTAACCCTAACCCTAACCCTAACCCTAACCCTAACCCTAACCCTAACCCTAACCCTAACCCTAACCCTAACCCTAACCCTAACCCTAACCCTAACCCTAACCCTAACCCTAACCCTAACCCTAACCCTAACCCTAACCCTAACCCTAACCCTAACCCTAACCCTAACCCTAACCCTAACCCTAACCCTAACCCTAACCCTAACCCTAACCCTAACCCTAACCCTAACCCTAACCCTAACCCTAACCCTAACCCTAACCCTAACCCTAACCCTAACCCTAACCCTAACCCTAACCCTAACCCTAACCCTAACCCTAACCCTAACCCTAACCCTAACCCTAACCCTAACCCTAACCCTAACCCTAACCCTAACCCTAACCCTAACCCTAACCCTAACCCTAACCCTAACCCTAACCCTAACCCTAACCCTAACCCTAACCCTAACCCTAACCCTAACCCTAACCCTAACCCTAACCCTAACCCTAACCCTAACCCTAACCCTAACCCTAACCCTAACCCTAACCCTAACCCTAACCCTAACCCTAACCCTAACCCTAACCCTAACCCTAACCCTAACCCTAACCCTAACCCTAACCCTAACCCTAACCCTAACCCTAACCCTAACCCTAACCCTAACCCTAACCCTAACCCTAACCCTAACCCTAACCCTAACCCTAACCCTAACCCTAACCCTAACCCTAACCCTAACCCTAACCCTAACCCTAACCCTAACCCTAACCCTAACCCTAACCCTAACCTAACCCTAACCCTAACCCTAACCCTAACCCTAACCCTAACCCTAACCCTAACCCTAACCCTAACCCTAACCCTAACCCTAACCCTAACCCTAACCCTAACCCTAACCCTAACCCTAACCCTAACCCTAACCCTAACCCTAACCCTAACCCTAACCCTAACCCTAACCCTAACCCTAACCCTAACCCTAACCCTAACCCTAACCCTAACCCTAACCCTAACCCTAACCCTAACCCTAACCCTAACCCTAACCCTAACCCTAACCCTAACCCTAACCCTAACCCTAACCCTAACCCTAACCCTAACCCTAACCCTAACCCTAACCCTAACCCTAACCCTAACCCTAACCCTAACCCTAACCCTAACCCTAACCTACCCTAACCCTAACCCTAACCCTAACCCTAACCCTAACCCTAACCCTAACCCTAACCCTAACCCTAACCCTAACCCTAACCCTAACCCTAACCCTAACCCTAACCCTAACCCTAACCCTAACCCTAACCCTAACCCTAACCCTAACCCTAACCCTAACCCTAACCCTAACCCTAACCCTAACCCTAACCCTAACCCTAACCCTAACCCTAACCCTAACCCTAACCCTAACCCTAACCCTAACCCTAACCCTAACCCTAACCCTAACCCTAACCCTAACCCTAACCCTAACCCTAACCCTAACCCTAACCCTAACCCTAACCCTAACCCTAACCCTAACCCTAACCCTAACCCTAACCCTAACCCTAACCCTAACCCTAACCCTAACCCTAACCCTAACCCTAACCCTAACCCTAACCCTAACCCTAACCCTAACCCTAACCCTAACCCTAACCCTAACCCTAACCCTAACCCTAACCCTAACCCTAACCCTAACCCTAACCCTAACCCTAACCCTAACCCTAACCCTAACCCTAACCCTAACCCTAACCCTAACCCTAACCCTAACCCTAACCCTAACCCTAACCCTAACCCTAACCCTAACCCTAACCCTAACCCTAACCCTAACCCTAACCCTAACCCTAACCCTAACCCTAACCCTAACCCTAACCCTAACCCTAACCCTAACCCTAACCCTAACCCTAACCCTAACCCTAACCCTAACCCTAACCCTAACCCTAACCCTAACCCTAACCCTAACCCTAACCCTAACCCTAACCCTAACCCTAACCCTAACCCTAACCCTAACCCTAACCCTAACCCTAACCCTAACCCTAACCCTAACCCTAACCCTAACCCTAACCCTAACCCTAACCCTAACCCTAACCCTAACCCTAACCCTAACCCTAACCCTAACCCTAACCCTAACCCTAACCCTAACCCTAACCCTAACCCTAACCCTAACCCTAACCCTAACCCTAACCCTAACCCTAACCCTAACCCTAACCCTAACCCTAACCCTAACCCTAACCCTAACCCTAACCCTAACCCTAACCCTAACCCTAACCCTAACCCTAA
>NW_027448937.1:12500-50227 GCF_030867145.1 Opisthocomus hoazin
CTCTGGAGGACTTCCGGACCATAGAGTTTCTCTCCGGAACCATAGATATGGAGTTCCGGGGCTTTGGAGGACTTCCGGACCATAGAGTTGAAGGCCGGAACCATAGAGTTGCAGTTCCGGTGCTTTGGAGGAGTTCCGAACCATAGAGTTTCTCTCCGGAACCATAGAGATGCAGTGCCGGTGCTTTGGAGGACTTCCGGACCATAGAGTTTCTCTCCGGAACCATAGAGATGAAGTTCCGGTACTGTGGAGGACTTCCGGACCATAGAGTTTCTCTCCGGAACCATAGATACGGAGTTCCGGTGCTCTGGAGGATTTCCGGACCATAGAGTTTCTCTCCGGAACCATAGATATGGAGTTCCGGGACTTTGGAGGACTTCCGGACCATAGAGTTGACGGCCGGAACCATAGAGTTGCAGTTCCGGTGCTTTGGAGGACTTCCGGACCATAGAGTTTCTCTCCGGAACCATAGAGATGAAGTTCCGGTGCTTTGGAGGACTTTCGGACCATGGAGTTGACGGCCGGAACCATAGAGATGCAGTTCCGGTGCTGTGGAGGACTGCCGGACCATAGAGTTTCTCTACAGAACCATACAGATGCAGTACCTGTGCTGTGGAGGACTTCCGGACCATAGAGGTGACGACAGAAACCATAGAGATGCAGTTCCGGTGCATTGGAGGACTTTCGGACCATGGAGTTGACGGCCGGAAGCATAGAGATGCAGTTCCGGTGCTTTGGGGGACTTTCGGATCATAGAGCTTCTCTCCGGAACCATAGAGATGCAGTTCCGGTCCTTTGGAGGACTTTCGGACCATAGAGGTGACGGCAGAAACCATAGAGATGCAGTTCCGGTGCTTTGGGGGACTTTCGGACCATGGAGTTGACGGCCGGAACCATAGAGATGCAGTTCCAGTCCTTTGGAGGACTTCCGGACCATAGAGTTTCTCTCTGGTACCTTAGAGATGCAGTTCCGATGCTCTGGAGGACTTCCGGACCATAGAGTTTCTCTCCGGAACCATAGAGATGAAGTTCCGGTACTGTGGAGGACTTCCGGACCATAGAGTTTCTCTCCGGAACCATAGAGATGAAGTTCCGGTACTGTGGAGGACTTCCGGACCATAGCGTTTCTCTCCGGAACCATAGATATGGAGTTCCGGGGCTTTGGGGGACTTTCGGACCATGGAGTTGACGGCCGGAACCATAGAGATGCAGTTCCAGTCCTTTGGAGGACTTCCGGACCATAGAGTTTCTCTCTGGTACCTTAGAGATGCAGTTCCGATGCTCTGGAGGACTTCCGGACCATAGAGTTTCTCTCCGGAACCATAGAGATGAAGTTCCGGTACTGTGGAGGACTTCCGGACCATAGAGTTTCTCTCTGGAACCTTAGAGATGCAGTACCGGTGCTTTGGAGGACTTCCGGACCATAGCGTTTCGCTCCGGAACCATAGAGATGCAGTGCCAGTACTTTGGAGGACTTCCGGACCATAGAGTTTCTCTCCGGAACCATAGAGATGAAGTTCCGGTACTGTGGAGGACTTCCGGACCATAGAGTTTCTCTCCGGAACCATAGATACGGAGTTCCGGTGCTCTGGAGGACTTCCGGACCATAGAGTTTCTCTCCGGAACCATAGATATGGAGTTCCGGGGCTTTGGAGGACTTCCGGACCATAGAGTTGACGGCCGGAACCATAGAGTTGCAGTTCCGGTGCTTTGGAGGACTTCCGGACCATAGAGTTTCTCTCCGGAACCATAGAGATGCAGTTCCGGTGCTGTGGAGGACTGCCGGACCATAGAGTTTCTCTACGGAACCATAGAGATGCAGTACCGGTGCTGTGGAGGATTTCCGGACCATAGAGGTGACGGCAGAAACCATAGAGATGCAGTTCCGGTGCATTGGAGGACTTTCGGACCATGGAGTTGACGGCCGGAACCATAGAGATGCAGTTCCGGTGCTTTGGGGGACTTTCGGACCATAGAGCTTCTCTCCGGAACCATAGAGATGCAGTTCCGGTCCTTTGGAGGACTTTCGGACCATAGAGGTGACGGCAGAAACCATAGAGATGCAGTTCCGGTGCTTTGGGGGACTTTCGGACCATAGAGCTTCTCTCCGGAACCATAGAGATGCAGTTCCAGTCCTTTGGAGGACTTCCGGACCATAGAGTTTCTCTCTGGTACCTTAGAGATGCAGTTCCGATGCTCTGGAGGACTTCCGGACCATAGAGTTTCTCTCCGGAACCATAGAGATGAAGTTCCGGTACTGTGGAGGACTTCCGGACCATAGAGTTTCTCTCTGGAACCTTAGAGATGCAGTTCCAGTCCTTTGGAGGACTTCCGGACCATAGAGTTTCTCTCCGGAACCATAGAGATGAAGTTCCGGTACTGTGGAGGACTTCCGGACCATAGAGTTTCTCTCCGGAACCATAGATATGCAGTTCCGGGGCTTTGGAGGACTTCCGGACCATAGAGTTGACGGCCGGAACCATAGAGTTGCAGTTCCGGTGCTTTGGAGGACTTCCGGACCACAGAGTTTCTCTCCGGAACCATAGAGTTGCAGTTCCGGTGCTTTGGAGGACTTTCGGACCATGGAGTTGACGGCCGGAACCATAGATATGAAGTTCCGGTGCTTTGGAGGATTTTCGGACCATGGAGTTGACGGCCGGAACCATAGAGATGCAGTTCCGGTGCTTTGGAGGACTTCCGGACCATAGAGTTTCTCTCCGGAACCATAGAGATGAAGTTCCGGTACTGTGGAGGACTTCCGGACCATAGAGTTTCTCTCTGGAACCTTAGAGATGCAGTTCCGGTGCTCTGGAGGACTTCCGGACCATAGAGTTTCTCTCCGGAACCATAGATACGGAGTTCCGGTGCTCTGGAGGACTTCTGGACCATAGAGTTTCTCTCCGGAACCATAGATATGGAGTTCCGGGGCTTCGGAGGACTTCCGGACCATAGAGTTGACGGCCGGAACCATAGAGTTGCAGTTCCGGTGCTTTGGAGGCCTTCTGGACCATAGAGTTTCGCTCCGGAACCATAGAGATGCAGTGCCGGTGCTTTGGAGGACTTCCGGACCATAGAGTTTCTCTCCGGAACCATAGAGATGAAGTTTCGGTACTGTGGAGGACTTCCGGACCATAGAGTTTCTCTCCGGAACCATAGATACGGAGTTCCGGTGCTCTGGAGGACTTCCGGACCATAGAGTTTCTCTCCGGAACCATAGATATGGAGTTCCGGGGCTTTGGAGGACTTCCGGACCATAGAGTTGACGGCCGGAACCATAGAGTTGCAGTTCCGGTGCTTTGGAGGACTTCCGGACCATAGAGTTTCTCTCCGGAACCATAGAGATGAAGTTCCGGTGCTTTGGAGGACTTTCGGACCATGGTGTTGACGGCCGGAACCATAGAGATGCAGTTCCGGTGCTGTGGAGGACTGCCGGACCATAGAGTTTCTCTACGGAACCATAGAGATGCAGTACCGGTGCTATGGAGGATTTCCGGACCATAGAGGTGACGGCAGAAACCATAGAGATGCAGTTCCGGTGCATTGGAGGACTTTCGGACAATAGAGTTGACGGCCGGAACCATAGAGATGCAGTTCCGGTGCTTTGGGGGACTTTCGGACCATAGAGCTTCTCTCCGGAACCATAGAGATGCAGTTCCGGTCCTTTGGAGGACTTTCGGACCATAGTGGTGACGGCAGAAACCATAGAGATGCAGTTCCAGTCCTTTGGAGGACTTTCGTACCATAGAGCTTCTCTCCGGAACCATAGAGATGCAGTTCCAGTCCTTTGGAGGACTTCCGGACCATAGAGTTTCTCTCTGGTACCTTAGAGATGCAGTTCCGATGCTCTGGAGGACTTCCGGACCATAGAGTTTCTCTCCGGAACCATAGAGATGAAGTTCCGGTACTGTGGAGGACTTCCGGACCATAGAGTTTCTCTCTGGAACCTTAGAGATGCAGTTCCGGTGCTTTGGAGGACTTCCGGACCATAGAGTTTCTCTCCGGAACCATAGAGATGAAGTTCCGGTACTGTGGAGGACTTCCGGACCATAGAGTTTCTCTCCGGAACCATAGATATGCAGTTCCGGGGCTTTGGAGGACTTCCGGACCATAGAGTTTCTCTCCAGAACCATAGAGTTGCAGTTCCGGTGCTTTGGAGGACTTCCGGACCACAGAGTTTCTCTCCGGAACCATAGAGTTGCAGTTCCGGTGCTTTGGAGGACTTTCGGACCATGGAGTTGACGGCCGGAACCATAGATATGAAGTTCCGGTGCTTTGGAGGATTTTCGGACCATGGAGTTGACGGCCGGAACCATAGAGATGCAGTTCTGGTGCTTTGGAGGACTTCCGGACCATAGAGTTTCTCTCCGGAACCATAGAGATGAAGTTCCGGTACTGTGGAGGACTTCCGGACCATAGAGTTTCTCTCTGGAACCTTAGAGATGCAGTTCCGGTGCTCTGGAGGACTTCCGGACCATAGAGTTTCTCTCCGGAACCATAGATATGCAGTTCCGGTGCTTTGGAGGACTTCCGGACCATAGAGGTGACGGCAGAAACCATAGAGATGCAGTTCCGGTGCTTTGGAGGACTTTCGGACCATGGAGTTGACGGCCGGAACCATAGAGATGCAGTTCCGGTGCTTTGGGGGACTTTCGGACCATAGAGCTTCTCTCCGGAACCATAGAGATGCGGTTCCATTCCTTTGGAGGACTTCCGGACCATAGAGCCTCTCTCTGGAACCTTAGAGATGCAGTTCCGGTACTGTGGAGGACTTCCGGACCATAGAGTTTCTCTCCGGAACCATAGATACGGAGTTCCGGTGCTTTGGGGGACTTTCGAACCATAGAGCTTCTCTCCGGAACCATAGAGATGCAGTTCCAGTCCTTTGGAGGACTTCCGGACCATAGAGTTTCTCTCTGGTACCTTAGAGATGCAGTTCCGATGCTCTGGAGGACTTCCGGACCATAGAGTTTCTCTCCGGAACCATAGAGATGAAGTTCCGGTACTGTGGAGGACTTCCGGACCATAGAGTTTCTCTCTGGAACCTTGGAGATGCAGTTCCGGTGCTTTGGAGGACTTCCGGACCATAGAGTTTCTCTCCGGAACCATAGAGATGAAGTTCCGGTACTGTGGAGGACTTCCGGACCATAGAGTTTCTCTCCGGAACCATAGATATGCAGTTCCGGGGCTTTGGAGGACTTCCGGACCACAGAGTTTCTCTCCGGAACCATAGAGTTGCAGTTCCGGTGCTTTGGAGGACTTTCGGACCATGGAGTTGACGGCCGGAACCATAGATATGAAGTTCCGGTGCTTTGGAGGATTTTCGGACCATGGAGTTGACGGCCGGAACCATAGAGATGCAGTTCCGGTGCTTTGGAGGACTTCCGGACCATAGAGTTTCTCTCCGGAACCATAGAGATGAAGTTCCGGTACTGTGGAGGACTTCCGGACCATAGAGTTTCTCTCTGGAACCTTAGAGATGCAGTTCCGGTGCTCTGGAGGACTTCCGGACCATAGAGTTTCTCTCCGGAACCATAGATACGGAGTTCCGGTGCTCTGGAGGACTTCTGGACCATAGAGTTTCTCTCCGGAACCATAGATATGGAGTTCCGGGGCTTCGGAGGACTTCCGGACCATAGAGTTGACGGCCGGAACCATAGAGTTGCAGTTCCGGTGCTTTGGAGGACTTCTGGACCATAGAGTTTCGCTCCGGAACCATAGAGATGCAGTGCCGGTGCTTTGGAGGACTTCCGGACCATAGAGTTTCTCTCCGGAACCATAGAGATGAAGTTTCAGTACTGTGGAGGACTTCCGGACCATAGAGTTTCTCTCCGGAACCATAGATACGGAGTTCCGGTGCTCTGGAGGACTTCCGGACCATAGAGTTTCTCTCCGGAACCATAGATATGGAGTTCCGGGGCTTTGGAGGACTTCCGGACCATAGAGTTGACGGCCGGAACCATAGAGTTGCAGTTCCGGTGCTTTGGAGGACTTCCGGACCATAGAGTTTCTCTCCGGAACCATAGAGATGAAGTTCCGGTGCTTTGGAGGACTTTCGGACCATGGTGTTGACGGCCGGAACCATAGAGATGCAGTTCCGGTGCTGTGGAGGACTGCCGGACCATAGAGTTTCTCTACGGAACCATAGAGATGCAGTACCGGTGCTATGGAGGATTTCCGGACCATAGAGGTGACGGCAGAAACCATAGAGATGCAGTTCCGGTGCATTGGAGGACTTTCGGACAATAGAGTTGACGGCCGGAACCATAGAGATGCAGTTCCGGTGCTTTGGGGGACTTTCGGACCATAGAGCTTCTCTCCGGAACCATAGAGATGCAGTTACGGTCCTTTGGAGGACTTTCGGACCATAGAGGTGACGGCAGAAACCATAGAGATGCAGTTCCGGTGCTTTGGGGGACTTTCGGACCATAGAGCTTCTCTCCGGAACCATAGAGATGCAGTTCCAGTCCTTTGGAGGACTTCCGGACCATAGAGTTTCTCTCTGGTACCTTAGAGATGCAGTTCCGATGCTCTGGAGGACTTCCGGACCATAGAGTTTCTCTCCGGAACCATAGAGATGAAGTTCCGGTACTGTGGAGAACTTCCGGACCATAGAGTTTCTCTCTGGAACCTTAGAGATGCAGTTCCGGTGCTTTGGAGGACTTTCGGACCATAGAGTTTCTCTCCGGAACCATAGAGATGAAGTTCCGGTACTGTGGAGGACTTCCAGACCATAGAGTTTCTCTCCGGAACCATAGATATGCAGTTCCGGGGCTTTGGAGGACTTCCGGACCATAGAGTTGACGGCCGGAACCATAGAGTTGCAGTTCCGGTGCTTTGGAGGACTTCCGGACCACAGAGTTTCTCTCCGGAACCATAGAGTTGCAGTTCCGGTGCTTTGGAGGACTTTCGGACCATGGAGTTGACGGCCGGAACCATAGAGTTGCAGTTCCGGTGCTTTGGAGGACTTTCGGACCATGGAGTTGACGGCCGGAACCATAGAGATGCAGTTCCGGTGCTTTGGAGGATTTCCGGACCATAGAGTTTCTCTCCGGAACCATAGAGATGAAGTTCCGGTACTGTGGAGGACTTCCGGACCATAGAGTTTCTCTCTGGAACCTTAGAGATGCAGTTCCGGTGCTCTGGAGGACTTCCGGACCATAGAGTTTCTCTCCGGAACCATAGATATGCAGTTCCGAGGCTTTGGAGGACTTCCGGACCATAGAGGTGACGGCAGAAACCATAGAGATGCAGTTCCGGTGCTTTGGAGGACTTTCGGACCATGGAGTTGACGGCCGGAACCATAGAGATGCAGTTCCGGTGCTTTGGGGGACTTTCGGACCATAGAGCTTCTCTCCGGAACCATAGAGATGCGGTTCCATTCCTTTGGAGGACTTCCGGACCATAGAGCCTCTCTCTGGAACCTTAGAGATGCAGTTCCGGTACTGTGGAGGACTTCCGGACCATAGAGTTTCTCTCCGGAACCATAGATACGGAGTTCCGGTGCTCTGGAGGACTTCTGGACCATAGAGTTTCTCTCCGGAACCATAGATATGGAGTTCCGGGGCTTCGGAGGACTTCCGGACCATAGAGTTGACGGCCGGAACCATAGAGTTGCAGTTCCGGTGCTTTGGAGGCCTTCTGGACCATAGAGTTTCGCTCCGGAACCATAGAGATGCAGTGCCGGTGCTTTGGAGGACTTCCGGACCATAGAGTTTCTCTCCGGAACCATAGAGATGAAGTTTCGGTACTGTGGAGGACTTCCGGACCATAGAGTTTCTCTCCGGAACCATAGATACGGAGTTCCGGTGCTCTGGAGGACTTCCGGACCATAGAGTTTCTCTCCGGAACCATAAATATGGAGTTCCGGGGCTTTGGAGGACTTCCGGACCATAGAGTTGACGGCCGGAACCATAGAGTTGCAGTTCCGGTGCTTTGGAGGACTTCCGGACCATAGAGTTTCTCTCCGGAACCATAGAGATGAAGTTCCGGTGCTTTGGAGGACTTTCGGACCATGGTGTTGACGGCCGGAACCACAGAGATGCAGTTCCGGTGCTGTGGAGGACTGCCGGACCATAGAGTTTCTCTACGGAACCATAGAGATGCAGTACCGGTGCTGTGGAGGATTTCCGGACCATAGAGGTGACGGCAGAAACCATAGAGATGCAGTTCCGGTGCATTGGAGGACTTTCGGACAATAGAGTTGATGGCCGGAACCATAGAGATGCAGTTCCGGTGCTTTGGGGGACTTTCGGACCATAGAGTTTCTCTCCGGAACCATAGAGATGCAGTTCCGGTGCTTTGGAGGACTTTCGGACCATGGAGTTGACGGCCGGAACCATAGAGTTGCAGTTCCGGTGCTTTGGAGGACTTTCGGACCATGGAGTTGACGGCCGGAACCATAGAGATGCAGTTCCGGTGCTTTGGAGGACTTCCGGACCATAGAGTTTCTCTCCGGAACCATAGAGATGAAGTTCCGGTACTGTGGAGGACTTCCGGACCATAGAGTTTCTCTCTGGAACCTTAGAGATGCAGTTCCGGTGCTGTGGAGGACTTCCGGACCATAGAGTTTCTCTCCGGAACCATAGATATGCAGTTCCGGGGCTTTGGAGGACTTCCGGACCATAGAGGTGACGGCAGAAACCATAGAGATGCAGTTCCGGTGCTTTGGAGGACTTTCGGACCATGGAGTTGACGGCCGGAACCATAGAGATGCAGTTCCGGTGCTTTGGGGGACTTTCGGACCATAGAGCTTCTCTCCGGAACCATAGAGATGCGGTTCCATTCCTTTGGAGGACTTCCGGACCATAGAGCCTCTCTCTGGAACCTTAGAGATGCAGTTCCAGTGCGCTGGAGGACTTCCGGACCGTAGAGTTTCTCTCCGGAACCATAGATATGGAGTTCAGGGGCTTTGGAGGACTTCCGGACCATAGAGTTGACGGCCGGAACCATAGAGTTGCAGTTCCGGTGCTTTGGAGGACTTCCGGACCATAGAGCTTCTCTCCGGAACCATAGAGATGAAGTTCCGGTGCTCTGGAGGACTTCCGGACCATAGAGTTTCTCTCTGGAACCTTAAAGATGCAGTTCCGGTGCTCTGGAGGACTTCCGGACCATAGAGTTTCTCTCCGGAACCATAGATACGAAGTTCCGGGGCTTTGGAGGACTTCCGGACCATAGAGTTGACGGCCGGAACCATAGAGTTGCAGTTCCGGTGCTGTGGAGGACTTCCGGACCATAGAGTTTCTCTCCGGAACCATAGAGATGAAGTTCCGGTGCTCTGGAGGACTTCCGGACCATAGAGTTTCTCTCTGGAACCTTAAAGATGCAGTTCCGGTGCTCTGGAGGACTGCCGGACCATAGAGTTTCTCTCCGGAACCATAGATACGGAGTTCCGGGGCTTTGGAGGACTTCCGGACCATAGAGTTGACGGCCGGAACCATAGAGATGAAGTTCCGGTGCTTTGGAGGACTTCCGGACCATAGAGTTTCTCTCCGGAACCATAGATACGGAGTTCCGGGGCTTTGGAGGACTTCCGGACCATAGAGTTGACGGCCGGAACCATAGAGATGAAGTTCCGGTGCTTTGGAGGACTTCCGGACCATAGAGTTTCTCTCTGGAACCATAGAGATGCAGTTCCGGTGCTGTGGAGGACTTCCGGACCATAGAGTTTCTCTCCGGAACCATAGAGACGGAGTTCCGGGGCTTTGGAGGACTTCCGGACCATAGAGTTGACGGCCGGAACCATAGAGATGCAGTTCCGGTGCCCTGGAGGACTTGAGGACCATAGAGTTTCTATCTGGAACCATAGAGATGCAGTTCCGGAGCTTCATCTCTATGGTGACGGGGAGAAACTCTATGGTCCGGAAGTCCTCCAGAGCACCGGAACTCCATCTCTATTATTCCGGCTGTCAACTCTATGGTCCGGAAGTCCTCCACAGCACCGGAACTGCATCTCTATGGTTTCTGCCGTCACCTCTATCGTCCGGAAGTCCTCCACAGCACCGGTACTGCATCTCTATGGTTCCGTAGAGAAACTCTATGGTCCGGCAGTCCTCCACAGCACCAGAACTGCATCTCTATGGTTCCGGCCGTCAACTCTATGGTCCGGAAGTCCTCCAAAGCCCCGGAACTCCATATCTATGGTTCCGGAGAGAAACTCTATGGTCCGGAAGTCCTGCAGAGCTCCGGAACTGCATCTCTAAGGTTCCAGAGAGAAACTCTATGGTCCGGAAGTCCTCCACAGTACCAGAACTTCATCTCTATGGTTCAGGTGAGAAACTCTATGGTCCGTAAGTCCTCCAAAGCACCGGAACTGCATCTCTATGGTTCTGGCTGTCAACTCTATTGTCCAAAAGTCCTCCACAGCACCAGAACTGCATCTCTATGGTTCCGGCCGTCAACTCTATGGTCCGGAAGTCCTCCAGAGCCACGGAGCTCCATATCTATGGTTCCGGAGAGAAACTCTATGGTCCGGAAGTCCTCCAAAGCACCGGAACTGCAACTCTATGGTTCCGGCCGTCAACTCTATGGTCTGGAAGTCCTCCAAAGCCCCGGAACTCCATATCTATGGTTCCGGAGAGAAACTCTATGGTCCGGAAGTCCTCCAGAGCACCGGAACTGCATCTTTAAGGTTCCAGAGAGAAACTCTATGGTCCGGAAGTCCTCCACAGTACCGGAACTTCATCTCTATGGTTCCGGAGAGAAACTCTATGGTCCGAAAGTCCTCCAAAGCACCGGAACTTCATCTCTATGGTTCCGGAGAGAAACTCTATTGTCCCAAAGTCCTCCACAGCACCGGAACTGCAACTCTATGGTTCCGGCCGTCAACTCTATGGTCCGGAAGTCCTCCAAAGCCCCGGAACTCCATATCTATGGTTCCGGAGAGAAACTCTATGGTCCGGAAGTCCTCCAGAGCACCGGAACTGCATCTCTAAGGTTCCAGAGAGAAACTCTATGGTCCGGAAGTCCTCCAAAGGACTGGAACTGCATCTCTATGGTTCCGGAGAGAAGCTCTATGGTCCGAAAGTCCCCCAAAGCACCGGAACTGCATCTCTATGGTTCCGGCCGTCAACTCCATGGTCCGGAAGTCCTCCACAGCACCGGAACTGCAACTCTATGGTTCCGGCCGTCAACTCTATGGTCCGGAAGTCCTCCAAAGCCCCGGAACTCCATATCTATGGTTCCAGAGAAAAACTCTATGGTCCGGAAGTCCTCCAGAGCACCGGAACTGCATCTCTAAGGTTCCAGAGAGAAACTCTATGGTCCGGAAGTCCTCCAAAGGACTGGAACTGCATCTCTATGGTTCCGTAGAGAAGCTCTATGGTCCGAAAGTCCCCCAAAGCACCGGAACTGCATCTCTGTGGTTCCGGCCGTGAACTCCATGGTCCGAAAGTCCTCCAAAGCACCGGAACTGCAACTCTATGGTTCCGGCCGTCAACTCTATGGTCCGGAAGTCCTCCAAAGCCCCGGAACTTCGTACCTATAGTTCCGGAGAGAAACTCTATGGTCCGGCAGTCCTCCAGAGCACCGGAACTGGATCTCTAAGGTTGCAGAGAGAAACTCTATGGTCCGGAAGTCCTCCAAAGGACTGGAACTGCATCTCTGTGGTTCCGGAGAGAAGCTCTATGGTCCGGAAGTCCTCCAAAGCACCAGAACTGCATCTCTATGGTTCCGGCTGTGAACTCTATGGTCCGGAAGTCCTCCACAGCAACGTAACTGCATCTCTATGGTTCAGGTGAGAAACTCTATGGTCTGGAAGTCCTCCACAGCACCGGAAGTCCATCTCTATGGTTCCGGTTCTCATCTCTATGGTCCGAAAGTCCTCCAAAGCACCGGAACTCCATCTTTATGGTTCCGGAGAGAAACTCTATGGTCCGGAAATCCTCCACAGCACCGGAACTGCATCTCTATGGTTCCGGAGAGAAACTCTATGGTCCGGAAATCCTCCACAGCACCAGAACTGCATCTCTATTGTTCCGGAGAGAAACTCTATGGTCCGGAAGTGCTCCAGGGCATTGGAACTGCATCTCTATGGTTTTGGCCATCAACTCTACGGTCCGGAAGTCCTCCACAGCACCGGAACTCCATCTCTATGGTTCCGGCCGTCAACTCTATGGTCTTGAAAAAACCCATACAACTTCCACCCAAAAGGGCCATGCTAATCAACACAGGACCACCCCGTGCTGGGGCTGTTCCATCCCTACTAGAATTGCTACACAAACACACAAAGCATCTCTACCTCAAACGCACACACTCTCTACAGACATGACCTCGGGACACCAGACTACCACACAGGGGACTGTTACTGCTACACTAAGATACACAGCCTGACAATAAACACAACAATGCTGAGGCTATGTGGCAGGGACCCTCTGGTGTGCCCTGCCTTGAGAGCACCTCGGCTTTGGCTAAAAGACAGGGGACTGAGTCACAGTCACCGATGGAGACTGAGTGCCACAAAAGCAATAGAACTAGGATGTCGCAGGAAATAAACCCCTGGGATAACTGTCAAGAACAGTCAGCAAGGAAACACCTGCTGGTAAAGCCCTAGCTGCAAAGCAGACTAGACTAGTGCACAAATGATGCTGGATCGGTCTAGTGGCACTGCCCTATCACATCATTCAGTGAAACAAGATCTGCTCAACTGACACTGTGTCAATAACTCAACCCTGCATAGACACTACTGACAGCTGCTGCGATTGCAGTACGATGACAATATGCCTGATGCTCTACAAGCACCTTGGGCTGCTCTGTCACATGCAAAAACATAACACGAGCCTCCTTAACAGACACCACACCCAGAATATAAGGCAGCCCTCTGCAGCTTCCCTCTAAAACCAACAATAACAGTCAGATTCCTCTGTGACAATTAAGAATTCCAGAGCATCCTAATAACTGATGAGCACCAAAGCAACCGACTGCTGAGGCCCATCACACTGCACCTCAGACCTCGCCTCAACTGTTTCTGGAGGCTTGCTGCAAAGTGCCTGCAAAGTCAATAGGTAAGACATTGCTGAGTTACAGATTTATCTCATGCTACCTCTCAATCCAATTGCGATAAGCTTGACTCCATCTCACATGCGTAAACACCTCCGAGTCGCTTCCAGCCTCTACCCTGACGCTGCAATGCCATACCGTATGGACTTAAACACAGAACCGGAGAACACTGGCACCACCAGTGCCATACAATGCAACGCACTCTTACATCACCGACAAGACAAACCGCAACACAGGCCCATACAATGCTGAACCGTCTCAGAGAGCGTCCGTACAGAGCACTGCAATGCAAGACTGACAGAGATATACAACGCACTTCAAAATCAAGTAAATACAGAGCTCCACGATACAAAACTCAACACGGCCCTCAATACAAGGCAAGACAGTCTCCAAGAACAGAGCATACAAGTACAGAGCACTGCAATGCCAGACCGATACAGAGACAAGCACTGCAATGCAAAATCAAGAACAGAGTGCTGCAGTAAAAAACACAATACGGCATCATACAAAGCAGGGCGCTCTCAGGTAACATTCAATACAATCACACATTGATGCAATGCAAGACAAAACACCCTACAGAGCCATGCAATGCAAGAGAGTCCCAGGTATCGCTCGCTTCAAGCACAGAGCGCTGCAATCCAAGACCGGTACAGACACCAACAATGCAATGCTAGATCAAATACAGAGATCCACAAGAAAAAAAAAATATACATGGCTATACAAGCCTACACATATTCAAATACAGAGCTTCACATTACAAAACACAATACGAGTTCATATAAGGCAAGACAGTCTCTGATAGCAGGCCATGCAAATAATGAGTGCTGCAGTGCAACACGCCCAAACATTGAATTAAAAATTCAAATATAGAGCACTACAACACAAACAACAATACAGAGCAATACAAGTCAATACAAATAGAAACACAGTGCTATGAGAAAAAAATACAGGGCTGTACAATTCAATAGAAATAGAGCACTGCAATACAACACACAATAAAGGACTATTCAGTGTGAGACACTCACATGGCAGGCGATACAATGCACAATAATACAGTGCAAAAGAACACAAAACGCTGCAAAATAATGCAGTCGCAGATGGCGGTCAAAACCAATACGGAGTTTTGAGAAGCTGGGATTTAAGACCTAAGCCCATAACGAGGCAGAGATGAAATGCTGCAGGGCAACTCTATGGTAGCAGAACTGCCATGAGCAGGGCTTTCATTCTGGCCCAGACCACCTCCGCAAAGGGGACTCTCCAGAAAGACCTCTGATGAACACCACACCTAAAGCTCCAATCGCAAGATGAGGAACACGTGACAGGCTCTAGGCCTAAGCAGCAAAGCTTGAGACACCCAATGCACACCGACCAAAGTGCCCAAGAGTGTAGAGAGCCCACAGGATGGAAGGTAGATACTTGGAGAAAGCATCACATACAAGACTAATCACACAGCACAAGTGACACTGGGAAACACACACAGGCCAGAACACTCACACCCTAAAGGACAGATGCCCAGACCTCTGTCCGCCCCAAAGGTATCAGACCCTAAATAGCTCCCTTCACAACTCCTCTCACCCACATCTTTTGCCCTGGACTTACCTTTGAGGGAAGGATGCAGAATCCATCATCACTGAGCACATCATAAAATCGGATGCTCCTGCATTCCACGTGTTCTACTTCAGTATCTGCATAAAATATGTGAACAAACACACCTCACTAACATTACTGACTGGAAACATCACATTAGCAAACACCACTCCCTTCCACAAGATACCCAGTTGCTGATACTTAACTTAGGAATTCCAGCAATATCGGTAGCATTTTGGAATGCCTTCTAGAATCCAACAAAAGCTTGCAATTAAAAACAAACCCCCCAAACAACCAAAACTTGAAGCCCCACACCTACAAGCCTGAACACTGTCAACATTCAGTCGTCTTTGCTACTGCTGATCATCCCCTCCCACATAGCTCTCATCATCACTTCAAAACACTGTTGAAATGACAGACCGCAATGCCTGCCAAGGAGCAACTCCATGCGAGCTCACTACCCAACTGCTGCCTGAACAGTCGAGGCCTATCAACAGACTAAGCATAGTCTCCTATCGCTATGCCGCCTAAACCTCACTCTACACCCCTGGGCAGAGAAGCACGAAACAAACACACAGAGGCACAAACCAACATTACATGCACCACCACACACAATGGGATTTAAAGAACAGAGAAAACTCTCGGCAAGAAGAATGACTCCCCGACGGAAGATGCTGTCCGGCAAGAAAACCAGCAGGGCCACAATGGCCCAGAGCAAGGAGGCTCTACGGCAGCCCCAGAAGAGCAGAATTGAACAGAATGGTCCGTTACAAGAAGGTTACGCTCTAAACGGAGATGATGGATCTCCAAGAAGCCGGCTTCAAGACCTAAGAACGAAAAATTGCAGGGAAGAAGTCCCACAGTCCATGAAAATGGACCGCTAGAGAGAAGAGCTGCTGACACAGCCTGGGATGACACCGCAAAAGAGAGCTGATGGGAAACTTTCAAGATGTGACACCGATCCACACTTTATGCGCAAAATGTACGATGAGAAGCACCCAGTGGACACTATGCCAAAGATTACAGGCATTCCAGACCCTAGGAATGGCACCTGATATGTATAATGTGCTCACTGAGCACAGAAGAGCAATGACAATGTTGACACACAGGTAAAATCCAAGACACAAAACACAGACCACACAGATGACACACCACCACAGACACAGGCTGTAACTACCCTGCCCCGCTGGGCTACAGAGAAATCCCTTTTCTTGACCCACCCAAAGGGGCCTGTTCCTGGACAGCCCTCTCCCCTACACTAGCTTCGCAAGCCTTCCCTGCAATGTCCAACCGTAGTCCCCTCCCTCCAGACCCTTCCAAGCCCCTGAACTTAGCTTGCAGAGGGACATGGGCTCTAAATCCAACCTCGACCAAAAATGCATTGGGTATCTGGGATGCTCCTGCAGTCACCAGGTTGCACTTCATCACTGAAAAAGAGAAAACCCAGAAAGAGTGCTGACAATGAGCATCACATTGGCCAAGACCAACCTCTTCCACAACAACCCCCTCCTCAGAAGCACCAGGGTGCTCCGCTCACCTGCTCGTTCCAGAAACGGACGCTGCGGCCATCATCGCTTTTGCTACCTCAGATACCAAGAGACACACAATTACCATTACGCCCGTGAGAAGTCACCCTCTCCACACTCCTCCTCGCTGCCACCCCAGCTCATCTCAAACAGTTGCCCAATGCCACAGGTGTTCCTCAAAGCCCCTGCAAAATTTAAAGAGACATGCCTCACTGACTTGCTGCACAATACTCTGCTCTCACACGCTCACCTGGCCCACAACTGCCTCACGTTCTGGACCTCATGTCAGCATGTTGCTGTGCTCCTCCGAGGCTATGTACAGCACCAGCAATAAAATCAAAGCAAACAGCACATGCTGAGATACTGCCCAAAACCAAAGCTTGCCTGCATCAATCCCAGTCTCCTGCTCCTGTATCTTGGCTGCTCACCCACTCTGCGTCTGCCATTTACGGGTTCCCTGGTTTCCCTGGCCAGAGCAGTTCCAAGCCATACATGCACAGGCACAGACCAACATTACACACAACACCACAAACAATGGAATTCAAAGAAGAGAGAAAAAACTCTCCATAGGAACAATGACTGCTGGATGAGAGAAGCTGTCGGACAAGGAGACCGACAGAGCCGCAATGGCCCAGAGTGAGGAGGCTCCACGGCAGCCTCAGAAAACCAGATTACAACAGAAAGGTCCGTTACAAGAAGTTACGGTCAAAATGGAGACGATGGATGTGCAAGAAGCCCATCTTCAAGATCTAAGAGCATAAGGATTCAGGAAAGAAGGCCCACAGTCCATAGAAATGGACCGGAAGAGAGAAGAGCTGCTGGCACAGCCTTGAACGACGCCGCAAAAGAGAGATGCAAGACTGATCCACGCTTTACGCTTGTAAGGCAAGAAGGGAAGAGCTGAATTGACACTATGCCAATGAGTACACGCATTTGAGACCCCAGGTATGGCACAGAGGCACATGATGAGCTTCGTGAGTGCAAAGAGAAACAAGGATATCGAGACCAGAGGAAGGTCTGCAACACAAGACACACCACAAAAACAACATAGCACTGATGACACAGGCTGGAACTGCCCTGCCCGGGCTAGTCCCAGGATGCAGGGAAACCCGGTCCCTTTATGTGCCCAAAGGGGCCCACTCCTGCACAGCCCTCTCCCCTATGCTACCTTTACAAGCCCTGCCTGCAATGCCCATCTGTGGTCCCCTCCCTCCAGACCCTTCCCAACCCCAGTCCCTCAACTTAGCTTTTGGAGGGCCAGGGGTCTGAATCCATCCTCGACAACAAGCACGTTGGCTAACTGGGATGTTCCTCCATTCGACAGGTCTGCTTCATCATCTGAAAAAGATAGAGAAGATGAGGACATCACAGACCACACATGGTGCAGACAGTAAACATCACACTGGCCAAGACCAACCTCTTCCACGACAACCCCCTCAGAAGCACCAGGATGCTCTGCTGCTCACTTGTTCATTCCAGAGTTGGACACTGTAGCCATAATCACCTCTGCAACCTAAGATGCCAAGACACACAAAAGGATCATTGCACCTGTGAGAAGTCACCTGCCCTGCGCTCCTTGCTGCCACTCCGGCTCACCTCAAGAGCTTGTCCAGTGCCAAAGGCGGCCCGCACAGTCCCTGCAAAACCAAGAGAGAGACGTCTCACTGAGTTGCTGCACAGTACTTGGCTCTCACACACTGACCCGGTCCACAACCGCCTCACCTTCTCAGACCTCTTGTCAGCATGCTGCTTTGCCCCTTCAGGACTATGTGTGGCACCTACAAAAAAACAAAGTAGCAGACACATGCTGAGATACTGCCCAAAACTGCCATCTGCCACACTGCTTCCCACCTCCTGCTCCTTTACCTTGGCTGCTCACCCATGTTGCCCCTGACTTTGACATGTTCCCATGCTGAGGCTCAGGTACCACCTGGAAAACACAAACAGGGATGATGTTAATTTCACCAACAGCAGCACACCAGAAAAATAACTGCTACTTCAGCCTACTAGTCTTTGCTCACCTTGCCTGAGTCACCCCTTGTGCCGATATCATGCTTCACTCATTGCTTTGCACCTACAATATTGGAAGAAAAACCCCACACCAACTGTAAGGCAGTCCTACAGCCACTAATTATGTCTTCCCTTCAGCACCATGCGCCAACCCACCTCCTTATGACGCTCTGCTCGGCGCCTCCATTGGTCTTTGGTGCCCATCTTGTTCCCTGACACCCAAAATAAATATTGAACAAGTCACCCAGATGCTGCTTAAGACATTAACAATTCCAGATATATTGATTCCATTTTGGAATAGCGCCTAGAGTCCAAAAAACAGCCTGCCATTACATAAAGAAATAAAGGGCCAAACTCAAAGGCCCCCCATGCATAAGCCTTAGCACCGTCAACATTTAGTCTGCTTTGCTGCTGATGATCAGCCCCTCCCACATGACTCCCATCACCTCTGTAAAATAGTGTTGAAATGACAGACACTGTCTGCCGATGACCGCTCCATCCGAGCTCACTTCCCAGCCCCTGCCTAAACAGTCTAGCCCTGTCGACCTATTAACCCCAGCCTCTTGTCACTATGACACCTACCCCTGATTCTACACCTCTGGGCAGGGCAGCTCCAAGCCAAACACACACAGGCACAGACTGACTTTACACACAACACCACAAACAATGGGATTCAAAGCGGAGAGAAAACTCTGCGCAAGAACAATGACTGCCAGATGAGAGAAGCTGTCGGACAAGGAGACAGAGCCACAACGGCCAAGAGTGAGGAGCCTCCATGGCAGCCCCAGAGAAACAGTAGAACCCAATGGTCCCTTACAAGATGTTACGGTCAAAATGGAGATGACGGATGTGCGAGAAGCCTGTCTTCAAGACCTAAGAGCATAAGGATTCCAGGAAAAGCTCCCACAGTCCATGACAATGGACCATAAGAGAGGAGCTGCTGACACAGCCTGGAACGACAAAGAGAACTGACCAGAAGCTTTCAAAACAAGACTGACCCATACTTCACATTTGTAAGCCAAGAAGAGAACCTCCCAGTTGACATTATCCAATGAGTACAGGCATTTGAGGGCCTAAAGATGGCATCCAAGGCACCTGATAAGCTTCTAGAACGCAAAGAGCAACAAGGACATCAAGAACAGAAGATGGTCTACGACACAGAAGACACCACAAAAACAATATAGCACCACAGACGCAGGCTGGAACTGCCCTGCCCATACTAGTCCTAGGATGAAGGGAAACCCCTTCGCTTTACATGCCTAAAGAGGCCTGCTCCTGCACAGCTCTCCACTACACTAACTTTAGAAGCCCTGCCTGCAGTGCCCAACCGTGTTGCCCTCCCTCTAGACTCTTCTAACCCCAGTCCCTCGACTTCACTTTTGGAGGGCCAGGGGTTTGAATCCGTCCTCAACAAAAAACACATTGGCTAACTGGGAAGCTCCTGCAGTCGCCTGGTTCCGCTTTGTCATCTGAAAAGGAAAAAACCCAGAAACAGTGCTGACAGGAAGCATCACACTGGCCAAGACCAATCTCTTCCACAACAACCCCCTCCTCAGAAGCACCCGGGTGCTGTGCTCACCTGCTCGTTCCAGAGTCGGATGCTGCACCATCATCACTTCTGCTGCATCAGATACCAAGAGACACAAAATTACCATTATGCCCATGAGAAGTCACGCCCTCCACGCTCCTCCTCGCTGCCACCCCAGCTCACCTCAAACAGTTGTCCAATGCCAAAGGCGGTCCGCTCAGCCCCTGCAGAACCAAGAGAAACACCCCTCACTGAGTTGCTGTACAATAATTTGCGCTCGCACGCTGACCCGGCACACAACTGCCTCACCTTTTCAGACCTCTTGTCAGCACACTGCTCTGCTCCTCCGAGGTTATGTGCAGCACCTGCAAAAAAAAAAAAAAATCAAAGCAAACAGCACATGCTGAGATACTGCCCAAAACCAAAGCTTGCCTGCATCAATCCCAATCTCCTGCTCCTGTATTTGGCTGCTCACCCACTCTGCGTCTGCCATTTACGGGTTCCCTGGTTTCCCTGGCCAGAGCAGTTCCAAGGCAAGCACACGCAGGCACAGTCCAACATTACACAGAACACCACAAACAATGCGATTCAAGACAGAAAACTCTCCTCCACAAGAAGAATGACTCCCTGACGGGAGACGCTGTTGGACAAGGAGACCGACAGGGCCACAATGGCCCAGAGCAAGGAGGCTCCACGGTAGCCCCAGAAAACTGGATTAGAACAGAGTGGTCTGTTACAAGAAGTTACGGTCAAAATGGAGACGATGGATGTGCAAGAAGCCCATCTTCAAGATCTAAGAGCATAAGGATTCAGGAAAGAAGGC
Organism: Opisthocomus hoazin; assembly: GCF_030867145.1. Classification (NCBI taxonomy): domain Eukaryota; kingdom Metazoa; phylum Chordata; class Aves; order Opisthocomiformes; family Opisthocomidae; genus Opisthocomus; species Opisthocomus hoazin. Next base: position 32,968 of record NW_027448937.1, read on the forward strand.
CCACAGTCCATAGAAATGGACCGGAAGAGAGAAGAGCTGCTGGCACAGCCTTGAACGACGCCGCAAAAGAGAGATGCAAGACTGATCCACGCTTTACGCTTGTAAGGCAAGAAGGGAAGAGCTGAATTGACACTATGCCAATGAGTACACGCATTCGAGACCCCAGGTATGGCACGGAGGCACATGATGAGCTTCGTGAGTGCAAAGAGAAACAAGGATATCGAGACCAGAGGAAGGTCTGCGACACAAGACACACCACAAAAACAACATAGCACCAAAGACACAGGCTGGAAGTGGCCTGGCCACCTGGGTTACAGAGAAACCCCTTCCTTTCCTTTGCATGACCAAAGGGGCCTGCTCCTGGACAGCCCTCTCCCCTATGCTAACTTTACAAGCCCTCCCTGCAGTTCCCAGCCATGGTCCCCTCCCTCCAGTCCCTCGACTTAGCTTTTGGAGGGCCAGGGGTGAGAATCCATCCTGGACAAAGAGCACATTGGCTACCTGGGAAGGTCCCGCAGTGGCCTGGTTCCGCTTTGTCATCTGAAAAGGAAAAAACCCAGAAACAGTGCTGACAGGAAGCATCACATGGGCCAAGACCAATCTCTTCCACAACAACCCCCTCCTCAGAAGCACCCAGGTGCTCTGCTCACCTGGTCATTCCAGAGTCGGATGCTGCAGCCATCATCACTTCTGCTACCTCAGATACCAATAGACAAAATTACCATTGCGCCCGTGAGAAGTCACCCACCCCACACTGCCACCCTGGCCCACCTCAAGAGCTTGTCCAATGCCAAAGGTAACCCGCACAGCCCCTGCAAAACCAAAAGAGATACGCTTCGCTGAGTTGCTGCACAATACTTTGCTCTCACACACTGACCTGGCCCACAATTGCCTCACCTTCTCAGAACTCTGGTCAGCATGTTGCCATGCCCCTCCGAGTCTGCATGCGGTATCTGCAACAATCACAGCAAAGAGGCACATGCTGAGATACTGCCCAAAACCACACAGTCTACCCACACCAACTGCCATCTCCCAGCCTTCACCTTGGCTACTCACCTGTGTCGTCTCTGCAATTACATGTCGCCATGCTGCAGCTTGGGTATCATCTACGAAACACAAACAAAGGATGCTTATAGCTTCACCAACAATATGACTCCTGAAAAATAACTGATACTTCGACCCACTGGTCATAGCTCACCTGGTTGAAGTCACTGCTGGTGCTGATATCTCACTGCACTTATTCCTTTGCGCCTTCAAAATAACACACAAACCACCAAGTGGAGTCATGTAGCCACCGGTCACATCTTCCCTCAACATCATGTACCAACCCACCTTCTTTTGGCGCACCTCTTGCCACCTCCATGGCTCTTTGGTGCCCATCTTCTTCACAGGCAACTGCAAAAAAGTAATAAACTTGTCACCCAGCGGCTGACCAAGACCTTAGAGTCCAGCTCTATTGCTTGATTTCCGAATATCATCTAGAGGCCAACTCTAGACTGCCATTAAGAAAAAACAATGGAAAAAGGACAAAACTTTAGACCCCACACATAGAAGCCTGAATACTGTTGAGATTCAATCTGCCTTGCTGCCATCGATCAGCCCCTCCTACACAACTCCAGTCACCTCTGTAAAACACTGTTGAAATGAAAGTCCACGCTGCCTGCTGATGGCTGCTTCATCCAAGCTGACTGCCCAGCCTTTGCCTAAACAGTCTAGGCCTGTCAACTTATTAACTGCAGCCTTTTATCGCTATGACACCTACCCCTGACTCTATGCCTCTGGGCAGAGCAGCTCCAAGCCAAAACACACAGAGGCATAGACCAACATTACACACAACACCACAAACAATGGGCTTCAAAGAGAAAACTGTCTGCAAGAACAATGACTGCTGGACGAGAGAAGCAGTCGGACAAGGAGACCGACAGGGCTGCAACAGCCCCGAGAGAGGAGGCTCCACAGCAGCCCCAGAAAAACAGGAGAACCCTATGGTCCCTTACAAGAAGTTACGGTCAAAATGGAGACAATGGATGTGCAAGAAGCCCGGCTTCAAGACCTAAGATGGTAAGGATGCAGGGAACAAGTCCCACAGTCCATGAAAATGGACCGGTAGAGAGAAGACCTGCTGGCATAGCCTGGAACACCGCAAAAGAGAACCATCTAGAAACTTTCAATGCGTGAGATCGATCCGTGCTTTACACTTCTAAGGCAAGAAAAGACACACCCAATTGGCACTATGCCAATGAGTATGGGCATTCAAGACCCCAGGGGTGGTGCCTGATGTGCATGATGTGCTCCTTGACCGTGAGGAACAACAAGGATGTTGAGACCCTGGTAAGGTCTAAGACACAGAAGACAGACAACACAAACAACACAGCACCACAGACATGGGCTGGAACTGCCCTGCCCACTTGGGCTGAAGAGAAACCCCTTCCTTCCCTTTACATGCCCAAAGGGGCCCGCTCCTGCACAGCCCTCTCCCCTACGCTAAATTCACAAGCCCTCCCTGCGATGACCAACCGTGGTCCCCTCCCGCCAGACCCTCCCCAGTCCCTCAACTTAGCTTTTAGAGGGTCGAGGGTCTGAATCCATGCTCAGCATGAACACGCATTGGATACCTGGGAAGCTCCTGCAGTCGTCAGGTTCCACTTCCTCCTCTGCAAAAACACAAAACCCAGAAGCAGTTCTGACAGTAAGCATCACGCTGGCCAGGGCAACACCTTCCACAACATCCCTGTCCTCAGAAGCACCGGGATTCTCTGCTCACCTACTGGGTCCAGAATGGGACACTGCGGTTCTCATTGCTCTTGATAACCCAAGATACCAAGAGACACAAAATTACCATTGCGCTGCTGAGAAATCATCCACCCCATGCTCCTCCTCACTAACGCCCTGGCTCACCTCAAACGCTGGTCTGATGCCATAGGCCCCTGCAAAAGCTTGTAGCTTCACTGACAATGAGACACCTGAACATTAACTGCTACTGCAGGCCATTAGTCACGGCTCACCTTGCCCAAGTCACCTCTGCTGCCCGTAAACCCGTTTTGCGCCTTCAAAATTAAAAGAAAAAAACAACCACCCACAAATCAAAACCTAAAAGCCAGTCCTATAGCAACTGGTCACATCTTCCCTCCGACATCACATGCGAACCCACCTTCTTACGACGCTCCGCTCGCCTCTCCTCCATCACCCTTTGGCGCACGGCTTACTCCTCTGCATGTGCAAAAAACATATTGTAGAAGTCACCCCAATGCTGACCAATAGCTAAGGAATTCCAGAGGTCTTGTTTCCATTCAGAAATACCACCTAGATTCCAACTACACCCTGCCATTAGAAAAAAACAAAATCAAATGCACAAGAACATCAAGCTCTTCACGTACAAGCCTTAACACCTTTGAGGTTCAAAGGCCTGACGTTCAGCCTTCCGTCTTCAGATGAGGAGGCCTGGAGGGTTTGCGCTTCATCTCTTGTGTCTTTGTCATAGCTCCCCATCAGCTGCAGAGAGACTCAAACCAAACAAACCTCACCCATGTCCCGTGGCAACTGCAAAACTAAACTGAGAGAAGCCGATAAACACTCCTCGTTTCCTCAACCATCCCCCCCTCTTAACACTTTAGAAACTCCTTCTCTTCTCCTGAACTGGCAAAGAAGAAACCGCACGCCCCCTCCTGACAGCCGCTTCCCTGTATTTGCACCCCTGAACCCCCTGCATCAGCCGCTCCTCAGGAGCCTTTCTTCCAAACCATGCCCTGTGTTCTGTGGGCATCTCCCACATTATGCCTTCCCGCAGCCTCAGGGGTCGGCTACAGGACCACAAAGTAAGCAAAGCCCCAATGCTTATAATTTATGAGGCGCCCGTCACAAGCTGCAAAGTTTCCAGGGGTGACACGGTCCACTGAGCAATTGGTAAAGGCAATGAGCCATCCCATGCTCTCAAAGGCATTATGTGTCACAACCCTGTCACTCGCTTCAGAAATGCTCAGTCTCTGCACAAATGTGTGCAAGATGCTCACCTTAACCCCTGCCAGACAATCCCATCATCAAACTGATTAAGAGATGTAGTACCAGCAAGTTACACAGTAAACAGCACCACTAGTGAAAAAAACACAATGTTCCATCTTCAATCTAGTCAGGAGTTCCAGGAAAGCATAATGCACCTAGAACAAAGAGAACAACACATACTATTAAACAATCTCACCACCCACAAACTCTGAATAAAAAATTACTGACCTGAAAAAAAAGGCTGTGGTCAAATGTACTCTGTACCAGACCTGCTGCCGAGCCTTGACTTATCCTTGAAGTCCTACCTCAAACAAAGACCTCTGCTTCTCTAAATATCAAAATGCATCTCCCTGATTAGCTTAGCTCAAAAGCTGTAACTGACTGAAGGAAGAGTAGAGCTCTAAGACCATAGAAAGGCAGGAGTAGAATGAGCTCCCCTCCCAGCAGCTGCGGCTCATATACTCCCTGCCTCGCCCACCACCCTTCCCACGCTCCCCTGGGAAAGGGGAGGGGTGAACCACCAGAAGGTATAAAGCCAGCAGGAAGAGCAGCAGCAAGTTCTCTCATCTGCCTTAAATTTACATCAAGCAAAGCACTGATTGTAGATGGTGACCTTTACTGGAATCAATAATGCTTGGTCTTCTACTGTAACTACATTTGCTACAGCAGTGATGTGAGTGAGGAAGTAATTAGACTTAATTTTTCTGCAGTGTGGATAAAAAAAAATTTCCTACTAAGCTATGTAAGAAAGTAGTTTGCTAAATCCAGTAACAATATTATGACCAAAATTTATGCTTTTTGGCTTCCTATAAAAAAAACCAAAATGCTACAGGTTTGCTTTTTGTTTCTAGCAAGACCAGGCATACAACTTAACTTCCACCAGGACTATTTTCTGGATAGGATTGAATAACAAAGCAGAATTTGATGTTGTAGTAATCTTTTCTCAAAAATATCTCTGGCTGCAAAGTGAATTATTTACTGTCAATGGCAGATAATTCTGAGCCGCTTCGAAGGTCTCTCTGGATGGCTCCCTTAAGAGAGTTAGGTGAGTTCCAAAGGACAGAAAATGAAGAAAAAAAAAAAGGTGGAAATACAAGAAACATCAGAAATTGTTCAAAAGCGGCCCAACTAACACTTAAGTAGATAAAAAAAAAAAAAAAAATTGCAAAACTCTACAAAAAAACTCTACGGGAGACGTGTCGATAAAAACAGAAGAAGGCTATTGCTTTCTCTGAAAAACCAAAGAGGAGATAGGAGCTGACAACGGACATCTTCATGGCGCCGGCTACCAAATAGAAGCATATGATAAGACAGAAAAGAAAAATACCACTCTGGGTCACAACGATGGCTTTGAAAAACAATCTGGTAGAACGAGAGGCGTCGTCACAGGGATTGGAGCAGTCCCGAGGGGGCCAGAGAGATTAATGATGTCTCCAGGATGCGGCGAGCGGACACGATGCAAAACTCCGCAGCATGTTCCAACAATGTACAGATGTTCTCGGGGGATGAGTGCCAGAATGGAGACATCCTAGATGGCAGCAAATAAGGTAAGAGAACTCTGGGGCACAGGGACAGCCTGAGGAAGGGTTTTGTCTAAATCGAGGAGACACAAAGAGGGTGGCAGAGTTCTGTTCGGCTCCCGGGGGCTCTGTTGTGGGCCTGGGGGCTCTGTTGTGGGCCTTGGGGTCTTCGATGGGGTCACGGGGGCTCTGTTGGGGTCCTGGGGGCTCTTTTGTTGTTCTGGGGTTGTCGCTGGGGTATTGGGGGTTCTGTTAGGATCGTGGAGGCTCTGTTCGGGTCGTGGTGGCTCTGTTGTGGGCCTGGGGGCTCTGTTGGGGTCCTGGGGTCTTCGCTGGGTTAACGGGGACCCTGTTGGTGTCCCGGGGGCTCTGTTGGTGTCCCGGGGACTCTGTTGGGGTCCCGGAAGCGCTGTTCGTGTCCTGGGGTATTCGCTGGTGTAATGGAGGCCCTGTTGGGGTCCCGGGGGCTCTGTTGTTTTTCCGGGGACTCTGTTGGGGTCCGGGGGGGTCTTTTGTTTTTTTGGGGTCGTCGCTGGAGTATTGGGGTGTCTGTTGGGGTCCTGGGGGCTCTGTTGGGGTCCTGGGGGCTCTGTTGGGGTCCTGGGGGCTCTATTCGTGTCCTGGGGTCTTCGTTGGGGTCCTGGGGTCTTCGTTGGGGTCCTGGGGTCTTCGTTGGGGTCCTGGGGGTATTGATGGAGTCCTGGGGGCATTGATGGAGTCCTGGGGACTCTGTTGTTGTCCTGGCGTCTTCACTGGGGTCCTGGGGGTTCTGTTGGGGTCCCGGGGTCTTCGCTGGGGTAATGGGGGCTCTGTTGGGGTCCCGGGGGCTCTGTTGCAGTCCCGGGGACTCTGTTGTTGTCCTGTGGTCTTCGCTGGTGTAATGGGGGATCTGTTGGTGTCCTGGGGGCTCTGTTGGGGTCCCGGGGGCTCTGTTCGTGTCCTGGTAGATCTGTTGTTGTCCTGGGGTCTTCGCTGGGGTCCCGGGGGCTCTGTTGGGGTCCCGGGGGCTCTGTTGGCGTTCTCGGAGCTTTGTTCGGGTCCCCGGGGGCTCCGTTCGTGTCCTGGGGGCTCCGTTCGTGTCCTGGGGGCTCTGTTGGGGTCCCGCGGGCTCTGTTGGGGTCCTGCTGGCTCTGTTGGGGTCCTGAAGTCTCTGTTGGGTTCCTGGGGGCTCTGTTTGGATCTTGGGAACTCTGTTGGGGTCCCGGGGGCTCTGTTGAAGTCCCGGGGGCTCTATTGAGGTCCCGGGGGCTCTGTTGAGGTCCCGGGGTCTTCGCTGGGGTAAAGGGGGTCCCTGTTGGGGTCCTGGGGGCTCTGTTGGGGTCCTGGGGGCTCTGTTGGGGTCCTGGGGTATTTGCTGGGGTAATGTGTGCTCTGTTGAGGTCCTGGGGACCCTGTTGGTGTCCTGGGGGCTCTGTTGTTGTCCTGGGGGCTCTGTTGTTGTCCTGTGGGCTCTGTTGTTGTCCTGGGGGCTCTGTTGGGGTAGCGGGGGCTCTGTTGGGGTTCTGGGGGCTCTGTTGGTGTCCTGAAAGCTCTGTTCGGGTTCTGGGGTCTCTGTTGGGGTCCTGCGGGTTCTGTTGGGGTCCTGGGGGGGTCTGTTGTTGTCCCGGGGGGCTCCGTTGGGGTCCTGGGGGCTCCGTTGGGGTCCTGGGGGCTCCGTTGGGGTCCTGGGGGCTCTGTTCGGCTCCTGGTTGCTCTGTTGGGGTCCCGGGGGCTCTGTTGGCGTCCTCGGAGCTTGGTTCGGGTCCCGGGGGCTCCGCTGGGGTCCCGGGGGCTCCGCTGGGGTCCCGGGGGCTCCGTTCGTGTCCTGGGGGCTCTGTTGGGGTCCCGCGGGCTCTGTTGGGGTCCCGCTGGCTCTGTTGGGGTCTTGCTGGCTCTGTTGGGGTCCTGAAGTCTCTGTTGGGTTCCTGGGGGCTCTGTTTGGATCTTGGGAACTCTGTTGGGGTCCCGGGGGCTCTGTTGAAGTCCCTGGGGCTCTGTTGAGGTCCCGGGGTCTTCGCTGGGGTAAAGGGGGTCCCTGTTGGGGTCCTGGGGGCTCTGTTGGGGTCCTGGGGGCTCTGTTGGGGTCCCGGGGTCTTCGCTGGGATAATGGGGGCTCTGTTCAGGGTCCCGGGGTCTCTGTTTAGGGTCCCGGGGTCTTTGTGGGGGTCCCAAGGGCTCTGTTGCAGTCCCGTGGACTCTGTTGTTGTCCTGGAGTCTTCGCTGGTGTCGTGGGGGCTCTGTTGGGGTCCCGGGGGCTCTGTTCGTGTCCTGGTGGCTCTGTTGGGGTCGCGGGGGCTCTGTTGGGGTCGCGGGGGCTCTGTTGAGGTCGCGGGGGCTCTGTTGTTGTCCTGGGGGCTCTGTTCGAGTTCTGGGGTCTCTGTTGGGGTCCTGCGGGTTCTGTTGGGGTCCTGGGGGCTCCGTGGTGGTCCTGGGGGCTTTGTTGTTTTTTTTGCAGCTTTATCTGTCACGGGGATCTCTGTCGGGGTCCTGGGGGCTCTGTTGGGTTCCTGGGGGCTCTGTTGGGTTCCTGGGGGCTCTGTTGGGGTCCTGGGGGCTCTGTTGGGGTCCTGGGGACTGTGTTGGGGTCCTGGGGACTGTGTTGGGGTCCTGGGGACTGTGTTGGGGTCCCGGGGGCTCTGTTGTCGTCCCGGGGGCTCTGTTGAGGTCCTGGGGCATCTGTTCGGGTTTTGGGGGCTCTGTTGTTCCCCTGGGGGCTCTTTTGGGGTCCTGGGGGCTCTGTTGGGGTTCCGGGGCCTCTGTTCTGGTTTTTGGGGGCTTTGTTGTTCTCCCGGGGGCTCTGTTGGGGTCCCAGGGGCTCTGTTGGGGTCCTGGGGGCTCTGTTCGAGTTCTGGGGTTTCTGTTGTTCTCCTGGGGGATCTGTAGGGGTCCCGGGGGCTCTGTTGGGGTCCTGGGGCATCTGTTCGGGTTTTGGGGGCTCTGTTGTTCCCCTGGGGGCTCTTTTGGGGTCCTGGGGGCTCTGTTGGGGTTCCGGGGCCTCTGTTCTGGTTTTTGGGGTCTTTGTTGTTCTCCCGGGGGCTCTGTTGGGGTCCCGGGGGCTGTGTTGGGGTCCCGGGGGCTCTGTTCGAGATCTGGGGTCTCTGTTGTTCTCCTGGGGGATCTGTAGGGGTCCCGGGGGCTCTGTTGGGGTCCCGGGGGCTCTGTTGCGGTTATTTTGGCTCTGTTGGGTTCCTGGGGGCTCTGTTGTGGTCCCGGGGGCTGTGTTGTGGTCCCAGGGGCTCTGTTGTGGTCCTGGAGGTCCTGTTCGTGTCTTGGGGGCTCTGTTGGGGTCCCGGGGGCTCTGTTGGGGTTCTGCGGGCTCTGTTGTGGTTATTTTGGCTCTGTTGTGGTCCCGGGGGCTGTGTTGTGGTCCCAGGGTCTCTGTTGTGGTCCTGGAGGTCCTGTTCGTGTCTTGGGGGCTCCGTTGTGGTCCCGGGGGCTCCGTTGTGGTCCCGGGGGCTCTGTTGTTGTCCCGGGGGGGTCTGTTCGGGTTTTGGGGGCTCCGTTGGGGTCCTGGGGGCTCCATTGGGGTCCTGGGGGCTCTGTTCGGCTCCTGGTTGCTCTGTTGGGGTCCCGGGGGCTCTGTTGGTGTCCTCGGAGCTTTGTTCGGGTCCCGGGGGCTCTGTTGGGGTCCCCGGGGGCTCTGTTGGGGTCCCCGGGGGCTCTGTTGGGGTCCCGGGGGCTCTGTTGGGGTCCCGCGGGCTCTGTTGGGGTCCCGCGGGCTCTGTTGGCTTCCCGCGGGCTCTGTTGGGGTCCTGCTGGCTCTGTTGGGGTCCTGAAGTCTCTGTTGGGTTCCTGGGGGCTCTGTTTGGATCTTGGGAACTCTGTTGGGGTCCCGGGGGCTCTGTTGAAGTCCCGGGGGCTCTGTTGAGGTCCTGGGGTCTTCGCTGGGGTAATGTGTGCTCTGTTGAGGTCCTGGGGACCCTGTTGGTGTCCTGGGGGCTCTGTTGTTGTCCTGGGGGCTCTGTTGTTGTCCTGTGGGCTCTGTTGTCGTCCCAGGGGCTCTGTTGTCGTCCCGGGGGCTCTGTTGGGGTCCTGGGGCATCTGTTCGGGTTTTGGGGGCTCTGTTGTTCCCCTGGGGGCTCTTTTGGGGTCCCAGGGGCTCTGTTGGGGTTCCGGGGCCTCTGTTCTGGTTTTTGGGGTCTCTGTTGTTCTCCCGGGGTCTCTGTTGTTCTCCCGGGGTCTCTGTTGTTCTCCTGGGGGCTCTGTAGGGGTCCCGGGGTCTCTGTTGTTCTCCCGGAGGCTCTGTTGTGGTTATTTTGGCTCTGTTGGGTTCCTGGGGGCTCTGTTGTGGTCCCGGGGGCTTTGTTGTGGTCCCAGGGGCTCTGTTGTGGTCCTGGAGGTCCTGTTCGTGTCTTGGGGGCTCCGTTGTGGTCCCGGGGGCTCTGTTTTTTTCCCGGGGGGGTCTGTTCGGGTTTTGGGGGCTCCGTTGGGGTCCTGGGGGCTCTGTTCTGCTCCTGGTTGCTCTGTTGGGGTCCCGGGGGCTCTGTTGGCGTCCTCGGAGCTTGGTTCGGGTCCCGGGGGCTCCGCTGGGGTCCCGGGGGCTCTGTTCGTGTCCTGGGAGCTCTGTTCGTGTCCTGGGGGCTCTGTTGGGGTCCCGCGGGCTCTGTTGGGGTCCTGGTGTCTCTGTTGGGGTCCTGGTGTCTCTGTTGGGGTCCTGGTGTCTCTGTTGGGGTCCTGGTGTCTCTGTTGGGGTCCCGCGGGCTCTGTTGGGGTCCTGCTGGCTCTGTTGGGGTCCTGAAGTCTCTGTTGGGTTCCTGGGGGCTCTGTTGAAGTCCCGGGGGCTCTGTTGAGGTCCTGGGGTCTTCGCTGGGGTAATGTGTGCTCTGTTGAGGTCCTGGGGACCCTGTTGGTGTCCTGGGAGCTCTGTTGTTGTCCTGGGGGCTCTGTTGTTGTCCTGGGGGCTCTGTTGTTGTCCTGGGGGCTCTGTTGTTGTCCTGTGGGCTCTGTTGTCGTCCCAGGGGCTCTGTTGTCGTCCCGGGGGCTCTGTTGGGGTCCTGGGGCATCTGTTCGGGTTTTGGGGGCTCTGTTGTTCCCCTGGGGGCTCTTTTGGGGTCCCAGGGGCTCTGTTGGGGTTCCGGGGCCTCTGTTCTGGTTTTTGGGGTCTTTGTTGTTCTCCCGGGGTCTCTGTTGTTCTCCTGGGGGCTCTGTAGGGGTCCCGGGGGCTCTGTTGGGGTCCCGGGGGCTCTGTTGTGGTTATTTTGGCTCTGTTGGGTTCCTGGGGGCTCTGTTGTGGTCCCGGGGGCTTTGTTGTGGTCCCAGGGGCTCTGTTGTGGTCCTGGAGGTCCTGTTCGTGTCTTGGGGGCTCCGTTGTGGTCCCGGGGGCTCTGTTTTTTTCCCGGGGGCGTCTGTTCGGGTTTTGGGGGCTCCGTTGGGGTCCTGGGGGCTCTGTTCTGCTCCTGGTTGCTCTGTTGGGGTCCCGGGGGCTCTGTTGGCGTCCTCGGAGCTTGGTTCGGGTCCCGGGGGCTCCGCTGGGGTCCCGGGGGCTCTGTTCGTGTCCTGGGAGCTCTGTTCATGTCCTGGGGGCTCTGTTGGGGTCCCGCGGGCTCTGTTGGGGTCCTGCTGGCTCTGTTGGGGTCCTGGTGTCTCTGTTGGGGTCCCACGGGCTCTGTTGGGGTCCCGCGGGCTCTGTTGGGGTCCCAGGAGCTTGGTTCGTGTTCTGGATGCTCTGTTGGGGTCCTGGGGGCTCTGTTGGGGTCCTGGGGGCTCTGTTGGGGTCCCGGGGGCTCTGTTGGGGTCCCGGGGGCTTTGCTGGGGTCTTGGGGCTTCTGTTGGGGTCCCGGGGGATATCTTGGGGTCCTGAAGGTTCTGTTGGGGTCCCGGGGTCTCTGTTGTAAGCCTGTCGGCTCTGTTGGGGTCCTGGGAGCTCTGTTGGGGTCCTGGGAGCTCTGTTGGGGTCCTGGGAGCTCTGTTGGGGTCCTGGGGGCTCTGTTGGGTTCCCGGGGGCTCTGTTTGGGTTCCGTGGCTTCTGTTCTGGTTTTTGGGGTCTTTGTTGTTCTCCCGGGGGCTCTGTTGGGGTCCCGGGGGCTCTGTTGGGGTCCCGGGGGCTCTGTTGGGGTTCCGGGGGCTCTGTTCGAGTTCTGGGGTCTCTGTTGTTCTCCCGGAGGATCTGTAGGGGTCCCGGGGGCTCTGTTGTTGTCCTGCTGGCTCTGTTGGGGTCCCGCGGGCTCTGTTGGGGTCCCGGGGGCTCTGTTGGGGTCCCGGGGGCTTTGCTGGGGTCTTGGGGCTTCTGTTGGGGTCCCGGGGGGGTCTCTTGGGGTCCCGAAGGATCTGTTGGGGTCCCGGGGGCTCTGTTGTAAGCCTGGGGGCTCTGTTGGGGTCCCGGGGGCTCTGTTGGGGTCTTGGGGGCTCTGTTGCGGTCCCGGGGCCTCCGTGCTGGTTTTTGGGGGCTTTGTTGTTCTCCTGGGGGCTCTGTTGGGGTCCTGGGGGCTCTGTTGGGGTCCTGGGGTTTCTGTTGTTCTCCCGGGGGCTCTGTAGGGGTCCCCGGGGGTTCTGTTGGGGTCCCGGGGGCTCTGTTGGGGTCCCGGGGGCTCTGTTGGGGTCCCGGGGGCTCTGTTGGGGTTATTTTGGCTCTGTTGTGATCCCGGGGGCTGTGTTGTGATCCCGGGGGCTGTGTTGTGGTCCCGGGGGCTGTGTTGTGGTCCCAGGGGCTGTGTTGTGGTCCTGGAGGTCCTGTTCGTGTCTTGGGGGCTCTGTTGTGGTCCCGGGGGCTCTGTTGTTGTCCCGGGGGGGGGTCTGTTCGTGTTTTGGGGGCTCCGTTGTGGTCCTGGGGGCTCCGTTGGGGTCCTGGGGGCTCTGTTCGGCTCCTGGTTGCTCTGTTGGGGTCCCGGGGGCTCTGTTGGCGTCCTCAAAGCTTTCTTCGGGTCCCCGGGGGCTCCGCTGGGGTCCCCGGGGGCTCCGTTCGTGTCCTGGGGGCTCTGTTGGGGTCCCGCGGGCTCTGTTGGGGTCCTGCTGGCTCTGTTGGGGTCCTGAAGTCTCTGTTGGGTTCCTGGGGGCTCTGTTTGGATCTTGGGAACTCTGTTGGGGTCCCGGGGGCTCGGTTGAAGTCCCGGGGGGTCTGTTGAGGTCCCGGGGTCTTCGCTGGGGTAAAGGGGGTCCCTGTTGGGGTCCTGGGGGCTCTGTTGGGGTCCTGGGGGCTCTGTTGGGGTCCTGGGGTCTTCGCTGGGGTAATGTGTGCTCTGTTGAGGTCCTGGGGACCCTGTTGGTGTCCTGGGAGCTCTGTTGGGGACCTGGGGGATCTGTTGGGTTCCTGGGGGCTCTGTTGTTGTCCTGTGGGCTCTGTTGTTGTCCTGGGGGCTCTGTTGGGGTAGCGGTGGCTCTGTTGGGGTTCTGGGGGCTCTGTTGGTGTCCTGAAAGCTCTGTTCGGGTTCTGGGGTCTCTGTTGGGGTCCTGCGGGTTCTGTTGGGGTCCTGGGGGCTCCGTGGTGGTCCTGGGGGCTTTGTTGTTTTTTTCGCAGCTTTATCTGTCACGGGGATCTCTGTCGGGGTCCTGGGATCTCTGTCGGTGTCCTGGGATCTCTGTCGGGGTCCTGGGGACTCTGTTGGGGTCCTGGGGACTCTGTTGGGGTCCTGGGGGCTCTGTTGGGGTCCTGGGGGCTCTGTTGGGGTCCCGGGGGCTCTGTTGTCGTCCCGGGGGCTCTGTTGGGGTCCTGGGGCATCTGTTCAGGTTTTGGGGGCTCTGTTGTTCACCTGGGGGCTCTTTTGGGGTCCCGGGGGCTCTGTTGGGGTTCCGGGGCCTCTGTTCTGGTTTTTGGGGTCTTTGTTGTTCTCCCGGGGGCTCTGTTGGGGTCCCGGGGGCTGTGTTCGGGTCCCGGGGGCTCTGTTCGAGTTCTGGGGTCTCTGTTGTTCTCCTGGGGGATCTGTAGGGGTCCCGGGTGCTCTGTTGGGGTCCCGGGGGCTCTGTTGTGGTTATTTTGGCTCTGTTGGGTTCCTGGGGGCTCTGTTGTGGTCCCGGGGGCTGTGTTGTGGTCCCAGGGGCTCTGTTGTGGTCCTGGAGGTCCTGTTCGTGTCTTGGGGGCTCTGTTGGGGTCCCGGGGGCTCTGTTGGGGTTCTGGGGGCTCTGTTGTGGTTATTTTGGCTCTGTTGTGGTCCCGGGGGCTGTGTTGTGGTCCCAGGGTCTCTGTTGTGGTCCTGGAGGTCCTGTTCGTGTCTTGGGGGCTCTGTTGTGGTCCCGGGGGCTCTGTTGTTGTCCCGGGGGGGTCTGTTCGGGTTTTGGGGGCTCCGTTGTGGTCCTGGGGGCTCCGTTGGGGTCCTGGGGGCTCTGTTCGGCTCCTGGTTGCTCTGTTGGGGTCCCGGGGGCTCTGTTGGTGTCCTCGGAGCTTTGTTCGGGTCCCCGGGGGCTCTGTTGGGGTCCCCGGGGGCTCTGTTGGGGTCCCGCGGGCTCTGTTGGGGTCCCGCGGGCTCTGTTGGGGTCCCGCGGGCTCTGTTGGGGTCCTGCGGGCTCTGTTGGGGTCCTGCTGGCTCTGTTGGTGTCCTGAAGTCTCTGTTGGGTTCCTGGGGGGTCCGTTTGGATCTTGGGAACTCTGTTGGGGTTCCGGGGGCTCTGTTGAAGTCCCGGGGGCTCTGTTGAGGTCCTGGGGTCTTCGCTGGGGTAATGTGTGCTCTGTTGAGGTCCTGGGGACCCTGTTGGTGTCCTGGGAGCTCTGTCTGGGACCTGGGGGCTCTGTTGTTGTCCTGGGGGCTCTGTTGTTGTCCTGTGGGCTCTGTTGTCGTCCCAGGGGCTCTGTTGTCGTCCCGGGGGCTCTGTTGGGGTCCTGGGGCATCTGTTCGGGTTTTGGGGGCTCTGTTGTTCCCCTGGGGGCTCTTTTGGGGTCCCAGGGGCTCTGTTGGGGTTCCGGGGCCTCTGTTCTGGTTTTTGGGGTCTTTGTTGTTCTCCCGGGGTCTCTGTTGTTCTCCTGGGGGCTCTGTAGGGGTCCCGGGGGCTCTGCTGGGGTCCCGGGGGCTCTGTTGTGGTTATTTTGGCTCTGTTGGGTTCCTGGGGGCTCTGTTGTGGTCCCGGGGGCTTTGTTGTGGTCCCAGGGGCTCTGTTGTGGTCCTGGAGGTCCTGTTCGTGTCTTGGGGGCTCCGTTGTGGTCCCGGGGGCTCTGTTTTTTTCCCGGGGGGGTCTGTTCGGGTTTTGGGGGCTCCGTTGGGGTCCTGGGGGCTCTGTTCTGCTCCTGGTTGCTCTGTTGGGGTCCCGGGGGCTCTGTTGGCGTCCTCGGAGCTTGGTTCGGGTCCCGGGGGCTCCGCTGGGGTCCCGGGGGCTCTGTTCGTGTCCTGGGAGCTCTGTTCGTGTCCTGGGGGCTCTGTTGGGGTCCCGCGGGCTCTGTTGGGGTCCTGCTGGCTCTGTTGGGGTCCTGCTGGCTCTGTTGGGGTCCCGCGGGCTCTGTTTGGGTCCTGCTGGCTCTGTTGGGGTCCTGAAGTCTCTGTTGGGTTCCTGGGGGCTCTGTTGAAGTCCCGGGGGCTCTGTTGAGGTCCTGGGGTCTTCGCTGGGGTAATGTGTGCTCTGTTGAGGTCCTGGGGACCCTGTTGGTGTCCTGGGAGCTCTGTTGTTGTCCTGGGGGCTCTGTTGTTGTCCTGGGGGCTCTGTTGTTGTCCTGTGGGCTCTGTTGTCGTCCCAGGGGCTCTGTTGTCGTCCCGGGGGCTCTGTTGGGGTCCTGGGGCATCTGTTCGGGTTTTGGGGGCTCTGTTGTTCCCCTGGGGGCTCTTTTGGGGTCCCAGGGCCTCTGTTGGGGTTCCGGGGCCTCTGTTCTGGTTTTTGGGGTCTTTGTTGTTCTCCCGGGGTCTCTGTTGTTCTCCTGGGGGCTCTGTAGGGGTCCCGGGGGCTCTGTTGGGGTCCCGGGGGCTCTGTTGTGGTTATTTTGGCTCTGTTGGGTTCCTGGGGGCTCTGTTGTGGTCCCGGGGGCTTTGTTGTGGTCCCAGGGGCTCTGTTGTGGTCCTGGAGGTCCTGTTCGTGTCTTGGGGGCTCCGTTGTGGTCCCGGGGGCTCTGTTTTTTTCCCGGGGGCGTCTGTTCGGGTTTTGGGGGCTCCGTTGGGGTCCTGGGGGCTCTGTTCTGCTCCTGGTTGCTCTGTTGGGGTCCCGGGGGCTCTGTTGGCGTCCTCGGAGCTTGGTTCGGGTCCCGGGGGCTCCGCTGGGGTCCCGGGGGCTCTGTTCGTGTCCTGGGAGCTCTGTTCGTGTCCTGGGGGCTCTGTTGGGGTCCCGCGGGCTCTGTTGGGGTCCTGGTGTCTCTGTTGGGGTCCTGGTGTCTCTGTTGGGGTCCCACGGGCTCTGTTGGGGTCCCGCGGGCTCTGTTGGGGTCCCAGGAGCTTGGTTCGGGTTCCTGGGAGCTCTGTTGGGGTCCCGGGGGCTCTGTTGGGGTCCCGGGGGCTCTGTTGGGGTCCCGGGGGCTCTGTTGGGGTCCCGGGGGCTCTGTTGGGGTCCCGGGGGCTCTGTTGGGGTCCCGGGGGCTTTGCTGGGGTCTTGGGGCTTCTGTTGGGGTCCCGGGGGATATCTTGGGGTCCTGAAGGTTCTGTTGGGGTCCCGGGGTCTCTGTTGTAAGCCTGTCGGCTCTGTTGGATTCCTGGGAGCTCTGTTGGGGTCCTGGGAGCTCTGTTGGGGTCCTGGGAGCTCTGTTGGGGTCCTGGGGGCTCTGTTGGGGTCCTGGGGGCTCTGTTGGGGTTCCGTGGCCTCTGTTCTGGTTTTTGGGGTCTTTGTTGTTCTCCCGGGGGCTCTGTTGGGGTCCCGGGGGCTCTGTTGGGGTTCCGGGGGCTCTGTTCGAGTTCTGGGGTCTCTGTTGTTCTCCCGGGGGATCTGTAGGGGTCCCGGGGGCTCTGTTGTTGTCCTGCTGGCTCTGTTGGGGTCCCGCGGGCTCTGTTGGGGTCCCGGGGGCTCTGTTGGGGTCCCGGGGGCTTTGCTGGGGTCTTGGGGCTTCTGTTGGGGTCCCGGGGGGGTCTCTTGGGGTCCCGAAGGATCTGTTGGGGTCCCGGGGGCTCTGTTGTAAGCCTGGGGGCTCTGTTGGGTTCCCGGGGGCTCTGTTGGGGTCTTGGGGGCTCTGTTGCGGTCCCGGGGCCTCCGTGCTGGTTTTTGGGGGCTTTGTTGTTCTCCTGGGGGCTCTGTTGGGGTCCTGGGGGCTCTGTTGGGGTCCTGGGGTCTCTGTTGTTCTCCCGGGGACTCTGTAGGGGTCCCCGGGGGCTCTGTTGGGGTCCCGGGGGCTCTGTTGGGGTCCCGGGGGCTCTGTTGGGGTTATTTTGGCTCTGTTGTGATCCCGGGGCTGTGTTGTGATCCCGGGGGCTGTGTTGTGGTCCCGGGGGCTGTGTTGTGGTCCCAGGGGCTGTGTTGTGGTCCTGGAGGTCCTGTTCGTGTCTTGGGGGCTCTGTTGTGGTCCCGGGGGCTCTGTTGTTGTCCCGGGGGGGGGTCTGTTCGTGTTTTGGGGGCTCCGTTGTGGTCCTGGGGGCTCCGTTGGGGTCCTGGGGGCTCTGTTCGGCTCCTGGTTGCTCTGTTGGGGTCCCGGGGGCTCTGTTGGCGTCCTCAAAGCTTTCTTCGGGTCCCCGGGGGCTCCGCTGGGGTCCCCGGGGGCTCCGTTCGTGTCCTGGGGGCTCTGTTGGGGTCCCGCGGGCTCTGTTGGGGTCCTGCTGGCTCTGTTGGGGTCCTGAAGTCTCTGTTGGGTTCCTGGGGGCTCTGTTTGGATCTTGGGAACTCTGTTGGGGTCCCGGGGGCTCGGTTGAAGTCCCGGGGGGTCTGTTGAGGTCCCGGGGTCTTCGCTGGGGTAAAGGGGGTCCCTGTTGGGGTCCTGGGGGCTCTGTTGGGGA
>NW_027448938.1:12500-17526 GCF_030867145.1 Opisthocomus hoazin
CACCCACGCGGATGCGGCCCACACAAGGCTCGTGGTTTCGGTCCGTGTCTTTCGCTTTTTGCCTGGCCCCGATCGTCTCGGTTCGTCCGCCCCACCGCCCGGCGCTGCTTGCGGCCGGCACCCACGGGTAACCCGGCCCGAGGCCCACACCGGCGCCTGGCGTGCTTTAGGACACCTGAGGGCTCGCGGGGCCGCGCGGCCGTCACACAGCCCGGTTCGGTAAAGAAGCCCGAGGAACCCCAACCGAGCAGGTAGCGGGATGGGGGGGGGTGCGGGGTGACACGGGGAGGCACGCGCCCCGCCGCTTCCACCACCGCCGTCTCTTTGCTCGTCACGGTCCGCGCCGCTCGGAGGGAAGGGGACAACACCTCGCACGAGACGGGAAGCGACATTGGAAAGGAGACCGCCCGGCCCGAACACCGGAGCCCCGCCGTGGCTCCCTATGACGGGGAGTACGGAAGACCCGGCCCGCCGGGGGCCCTCTCCGACGCCACCCGAAAAGCCTCATCGATCAGGAAAGGGAAGGGGAACGGAGGAGAAGCGGAGGCCCCACGGCCACGGTTCCTGGGACAGCGACGGCCGCACGCGCCGGCCCCCGAACCCCGAACCTCGGGCAGGGCTGGGCAGCACAGGCGCGGGGCCCTGCGTGCGAGCGAGCGAGCGGGCAGCGTCGACAGCAGAAGCCCAACGCGGCTTGGCCACCGGCAGAGCCGGACTGCCGTAGAGGCTTCTCTGCAACGTGCCCGCGGATGGCTGCTGTTAACGGGCGTGGGGAGGGGGGGGGAGCCACGGCAGGCTCCACTCCCAAACCCCGGCCCTACAAGCGTTCGAGTGCCGGAGACCGCCGCCCGTCTCGGCCCGGCCCTGGAGAAACCCCTCTTGGAGCCCTCGCTCCAGTCGGCAACGGCCACCGGAGCCTGCGGGCAAGCAGCGGCTTCGCGCGGCTTCTGGCAGTCGGAAGCGCCGTGCGCGATAGGTAGGAGGCAGAACGGCCACGGCCAGGGTCGCCGGGCAACGCCCGAGTCTGCCGGCTGAGCCGCGGGTGACAAGCGTTCGAGTGCCGGCGACCGCCGCCGGTCTCGGCCCGGCCCTGGAGAAACCCCTCTTGGAGCCCTCGCTCCAGTCGGCAACGGCCACCGGAGCCTGCGGGCAAGCAGCGGCTTCGCGCGGCTTCTGGCAGTCGGAAGCGCCGTGCGCGATAGGTAGGAGGCAGAACGGCCACGGCCAGGGCCGCCGGGCAACGCCCGAGTCTGCCGGCTGAGCCGCGGGTGACAAGCGTTCGAGTGCCGGCGACCGCCGCCGGTCTCGGCCCGGCCCTGGAGAAACCCCTCTTGGAGCCCTCGCTCCAGTCGGCAACGGCCACCGGAGCCTGCGGGCAAGCAGCGGCTTCGCGCGGCTTCTGGCAGTCGGAAGCGCCGTGCGCGATAGGTAGGAGGCAGAACGGCCACGGCCAGGGCCGCCGGGCAACGCCCGAGTCTGCCGGCTGAGCCGCGGGTGACAAGCGTTCGAGTGCCGGCGACCGCCGCCGGTCTCGGCCCGGCCCTGGAGAAACCCCTCTTGGAGCCCTCGCTCCAGTCGGCAACGGCCACCGGAGCCTGCGGGCAAGCAGCGGCTTCGCGCGGCTTCTGGCAGTCGGAAGCGCCGTGCGCGATAGGTAGGAGGCAGAACGGCCACGGCCAGGGCCGCCGGGCAACGCCCGAGTCTGCCCGCTGAGCCGCGGCTGACAAGCGTTCGAGTGCCGGCGACCGCCGCCGGTCTCGGCCCGGCCCTGGAGAAACCCCTCTTGGAGCCCTCGCTCCAGTCGGCAACGGCCACCGGAGCCTGCGGGCAAGCAGCGGCTTCGCGCGGCTTCTGGCAGTCGGAAGCGCCGTGCGCGATAGGTAGGAGGCAGAACGGCCACGGCCAGGGCCGCCGGGCAACGCCCGAGTCTGCCGGCTGAGCCGCGGGTGACAAGCGTTCGAGTGCCGGCGACCGCCGCCCGTCTCGGCCCGGCCCTGGAGAAACCCCTCTTGGAGCCCTCGCTCCAGTCGGCAACGGCCACCGGAGCCTGCGGGCAAGCAGCGGCTTCGCGCGGCTTCTGGCAGTCGGAAGCGCCGTGCGCGATAGGTAGGAGGCAGAACGGCCACGGCCACAGCCGCCGTGCAACGCCCGAGTCTGCCGGCTGAACCGCGAGTAGCTGCAGCGGTTCGATGGCGCTGGTCCGCGAGCGCCAGCCCTCTGCCCTAGTATACGGACAGCGAGGTCCCCGGCCCCGGCGGGCTCGAAGAGAACCGTCTTCCCCCAGCGGGGAGGCGCGCGAGCGCCGCCGACTCTTACCATGACGTAACTGGAGGCAGCGCAAAGCAGCGACCCCTTCGGCAGCTCCGAAGAAGAACCGGGCAAGACGTCTACCTGCCAGAACCGCGGTGGAGCCAAAGTCCCGCCGGAGCGAGGTAGACGAGGCATCCCTTTCCGCCGGCAGCTCCGGCGGCCACATCGGGCACACCGGACCCGGCGGACGGTAAAACGGGTAGACCTGGCCTCCCTGCCGGCAGAACGGGTAGACGAGGCCTCCCTGCCTGGAACCGGGTAGACCTGGCATCCCTGCCGGAAGCGGGTAGACCTGGCATCCCTGCCGGTAAAACGGGTAGACCTGGCCTCCCTGCCGGCAGAACGGGTAGACGAGGCCTCCCTGCCTGGAACCGGGTAGACCTGGCATCCCTGCCGGAAGCGGGTAGACCTGGCATCCCTGCCGGTAAAACGGGTAGACCTGGCCTCCCTGACGGCAGAACGGGTAGACGAGGCCTCCCTGCCTGGAACCGGGTAGACCTGGCATCCCTGCCGGAAGCGGGTAGACCTGGCATCCCTGCCGGCAAAACGGGTAGACCTGGTCTCCCTGCCGCCAAAACGGGTAGACCTGGCCTCCCTGCAGGTAAAACGGGTAGACCTGGCCTCCCTGCCGGCAGAACGGGTAGACCTGGCCTCCCTGCCGCCAGAACGGGTAGACCTGGCATCCCTGCCGGCAAAACGGGTAGACCTGGTCTCCCTGCCGGTAAAACGGGTAGACCTGTTCTCCCTGCCGGCAAAACGGGTAGACCTGGCCTCCCTGCCGGCAGAACGGGTAGACCTGGCCTCCCTGCCGCCAGAACGGGTAGACCTGGCATCCCTGCCGGCAAAACGGGTAGACCTGGTCTCCCTGCCGGTAAAACGGGTAGACCTGGTCTCCCTGCAGGTAAAACGGGTAGACCTGTTATCCCTGCCGGCAAAACGGGTAGACCTGGCATCCCTGCCGGTAAAACGGGTAGACCTGGTCTCCCTGCCGGCAAAAAGGGTAGACCTGTTCTCCCTGCCGCCAGAACGGGTAGACCTGGCCTCCCTGCCGGTAAAATGGGTAGACCTGGTCTCCGTGCAGGTAAAACGGGTAGACCTGGTATCCCTGCCGGCAGAACGGGTAGACCTGGTCTCCCTGCCGCCAGAACGGGTAGACCTGGCATCCCTGCCGGCAAAACGGGTAGACCTGGTCTCCCTGCCGGTAAAACGGGTAGACATGGCCTCCCTGCAGGTAAAACGGGTAGACCTGTTCTCCCTGCCGGCAAAACGGGTAGACCTGGCATCCCTGCCGGCAAAACGGGTAGACCTGGTCTCCCTGCCGGTAAATGGGTAGACCTGGTCTCCCTGCCGCTAGAACGGGTAGACCTGGCCTCCCTGCCGGCAACATGGGTAGACCTGGCCTCCCTGCCGGTAAAACGGGTAGACCTGGCATCCCTGCAGGTAAAACGGGTAGACCTGGCATCCCTGCCGGCAAAACGGGTAGACCTGTTCTCCCTGCAGGTAAAACGGGTAGACCTGTTCTCCCTGCCGCCAGAACGGGTAGACCTGGCATCCCTGCCGGCAAAACGGGTAGACCTGGCATCCCTGCCGGTAAATGGGTAGACCTGGCATCCCTGCCGGAAAAACGGGTAGACCTGGCATCCCTGCCGGCAATACGGGTAGACCTGGTCTCCCTGCCGCTAGAACGGGTAGACCTGGCATCCCTGCCGGTAAAACAGGTAGACCTGGCCTCCCTGCCGCCAGAACGGGTAGACCTGGCATCCCTGCCGGTAAAACGGGTAGACCTGGCCTCCCTGCCGGCAGAACGGGTAGACCTGGTCTCCCTGCAGGTAAAACGGGTAGACCTGGCCTCCCTGCCGGCAGAACGGGTAGACCTGGCCTCCCTGCCGGCAGAAGGGGTAGACCTGTCCTCCCTGCGGACAGAGCGGGTCGCCCGTGCTGGAGGCCCGTATGCAGGGGTGCCTGCACGGGGTGGGAAGGGGCGGCGGCGGGCTGCCTGTGCTCTCTCAGCCGGGGCGGCGGTGGGGGGGCTTGCGGGGGGTGGCTTGGGGCGGCAGGCCGGTCCTGCCGGAGGCCCGTATGCAGGGGTGCCTGCACAGGGTGGGTGGGCCGGCGGCGGGCTGCCTGTGCTCTCTCAGCCGGGGCGGCGGTGGGGGGGCTTGCGGGGGGTGGCTGGGGTCGGCAGGCCGGCCCTGCCGGAGGCCCGTATGCAGGGGTGCCTGCACGGGGTGGGAAGGGGCGGCGGCGGGCTGCCTGTGCTCTCTCAGCCGGGGCGGCGGTGGGGGGGCCTGTGGCGGGTGGCTGGGGGCGGCAGGCCGGCCCTGCCGGAGGCCCGTATGCAGGGGTGCCTGCACGGGGTGGGAAGGGCCGGCGGCGGGCTGCCTGTGCTGTTTCAGTCGGGGCGGCGGTGGGGGGGCTTGCGGGGGGTGGCTGGGGTCGGCAGGCCCGCCCTGCCGGAGGCCCGTATGCAGGGGTGCCTGCACGGGGTGGGTGGGCCTGCGGCGGGCTGCCTGTGCTCTCTGAGCCGGGGCGGCGGTGGGGGGGGCTTGCGGGGGGTGGCTGGGGGCGGCAGGCCGGCCCTGCCGGAGGCCCGTATGCAGGGGTGCCTGCACGGGGTGGGAAGGGGCGGCGGCGGGGTGCCTGTGCTCTCTGAGCCGGGGCGGCGGTGGGGGGGCTTGCGGGGGGTGGCTGGGGGCGGCAGGCCGGCCCTGCCGGA
>NW_027448939.1:0-25929 GCF_030867145.1 Opisthocomus hoazin
TGGGGTCCAGGGGGCTCCGTTCGTGTTTTGGGGGCTCTGTTGTTCTCCTGCGGGCTCTGTTGGAGTCCCGCGGGCTCTGTTGGGGTCCCGCGGGCTCTGTTGGTGTCCCGGGAGCTTGGTTCGGGTTCTGGAGGCTCTGTTGGGGTCCTGGTGGCTCTGTTGGGGTCCCTGGGGCTCTGTTGGGGTCCCGGAGCCTTTGCTGGGGTCTTAGGGCTTCTGTTGGGGTCCCGGGGGGTCTCTTGGGGTCCCGAAGGATCTGTTGGGGTCCCGGGGGCTCTGTTGTAAGCCTGGGGTCTCAGTTGGGGTCCCGGGGGCTCTGTTGGATTCCTGGGAGCTCTGTTGGGGTCCCCGGGGCTCTGTTGTGATCCCCGGGGCTCTGTTGTGGTCCTGGAGGTCCTGTTCGTGTCTTGGGGGCTCTGTTGTGGTCCCGGGGGCTCTGTTGTTGTCCCGGGGGGGTCTGTTCGGGTTTTGGGGGCTCTGTTGGGGTCCTGGGGGCTCCGTTGGGGTCCTGGGGGCTCTGTTCGGCTCCTGGTTGCTCTGTTGGGGTCCCGGGGGCTCTGTTGGGGTCCCGCAGGCTCTGTTGAAGTCCCTGGGGCTCTGTTGAGGTCCCGGGGTCTTCGCTGGTGTAAAGGGGGTCCCTGTTGGGGTCCTGGGGGCTCTGTTGGTGTCCTGGGAGCTCTGTGGGGGTCCTGAGGTCTCTGTTGTCGTCCTGGGAGCTCTGTTCGGCTTCTGGGAGTACTGTTTGGGTCCTGGGGGCTCTGTTGGGGTCCTGGGGGCTCTGTTGGGGTCCCGGGAGCTTTGCTGGGGTGTTTGGGCTTCTGTTGGGGTCCCGTGGGCTCTGTTGGGGTCCCGAAGGCTCTGTTGGGGACCTTGGGGCTCTGTTGTAAGCCTGGGTGCTCTGTTGGGGTCCCGGGGGCTCTGTTGGCATCCCGGGGGCTCTGTTGGCGTTTTTGGGGTCTTCGCTGGGGTCCTGGGGTCTCTGTTGTTGTCCCGGGGGCTCTGTTGAAGTCCCGGGGTCTCTGTTGAGGTCCCGGGGTCTTCTCTGGGGTAAAGGGGGTCCCTGTTGGGGTCCTGGGGGCTCTGTTGGGGTAATGGGTGCTCTGTTGACGTCCTGGGGACCCTGTTGTGGTCCTGGGGGCTCTTTTCGGTTGCTGAACGCTCTGTTGAGGGTCCCGGGGGCTCTGTGGGGGTCCCGGGGGCTCTGTGGGGGTCCCGGGGGCTCTGTGGCGGTCCCAGGGGCTCTGTTGTTGTCCTGGGGTCTTCACTGGTGTAATGGCGGCTCCTTTGGTGTCCCGCGGGCTCTGTTGGGGTCCTGGGAGCTTGGTTCAGGTCCCGGGGGCTCTGTTGGAGTCCCGGGGGCTCTGTTGGGGTCCTGGGGCTTCTGTTGGTGTCCCGGGGGCTCTGTTCGATTTCTGGGGTCTCTGTTGTTCTCCCGGGGGCTCTGGTGGGGTCCCGGGGGATCTGTTGGGGTCCCTTGGGATCTGTTGGGCTCCCGGGGGATCTGTTGGAGTCCCGGGGGCTCTGTTGGCATCCTCGGAGCTTGGTTCGGGTCCCGGGGGCTCCGCTGGGGTCCCGGGGGCTCCGTTCGTGTCCTTGGGGCTCCGTTCGTGTCCTGGGGGCTCTGTTGTTGTCCCGTGGGATCTGTTGGGGTCCTGCTGGCTCTGTTGGGGTCCTGCTGGCTCTGTTGGGGTCCCTTGGGATCTGTTGGGGTCCCGGGGGATCTGTTGGAGTCCCGGGGGCTCTGTTGGCATCCTCGGAGCTTGGTTCGGGTCCCGGGGGCTCCGCTGGGGTCCCGGGGGCTCCGTTCGTGTCCTTGGGGATCCGTTCGTGTCCTGGGGGCTCTGTTGTTGTCCCGTGGGATCTGTTGGGGTCCTGCTGGCTCTGTTGGGGTCCTGCTGGCTCTGTTGGGGTCCCGGGGGCTCTGTTGGGGTCCCGGGGGCTCTGTTGGGGTCCCGGGGGCTCTGTTGGCGTCCCGGGGGCTCTGTTGGCGTCCTCGGAGCTTGGTTCGGGTCCCGGGGGCTCCGCTGGGGTCCAGGGGGCTCTGTTCGTGTCCTGGGGGCTCTGTTGTTCTCCTGCGGGCTCTGTTGGGGTCCCGCGGGCTCTGTTGGTGTCCCGGGAGCTTGGTTCGGGTTCTGGAGGCTCTGTTGGGGTCCTGGTGGCTCTGTTGGGGTCCCTGGGGCTCTGTTGGGGTCCCGGAGGCTTTGCCGGGGTCTTGGGGCTTCTGTTGGGGTCCCGGGGGATCTCTTGGGGTCCCAAAGGATCTGTTGGGGTCCCGGGGGCTCTGTTGTAAGCCTGGGGGCTCAGTTGGGGTCCCGGGGGCTCTGTTGGATTCCTGGGAGCTCTGTTGGGGTCCCCGGGGCTCTGTTGTGATCCCCGGGGCTCTGTGGTGGTCCCAGGGGCTCTGTTGTGGTCCTGGAGGTCCTGTTCGTGTCTTGGGGGCTCTGTTGTGGTCCCGGGGGCTCTGTTGTTGTCCCGGGGGGGTCTGTTCGGGTTTTGGGGGCTCCGTTGGGGTCCTGGGGGCTCCGTTGGGGTCCTGGGGGCTCTGTTCGGCTCCTGGTTGCTCTGTTGGGGTCCCGGGGGCTCTGTTGGGGTCCCGCAGGCTCTGTTGAAGTCCCTGGGGCTCTGTTGAGGTCCCGGGGTCTTCGCTGGTGTAAAGGGGGTCCCTGTTGGGGTCCTGGGGGCTCTGTTGGTGTCCTGGGAGCTCTGTGGGGGTCCTGAGGTCTCTGTTGTCGTCCTGGGAGCTCTGTTCGGCTTCTGGGAGTACTGTTTGGGTCCTGGGGGCTCTGTTGGGGTCCTGGGGGCTCTGTTGGGGTCCCGGGAGCTTTGCTGGGTGTTTGGGCTTCTGTTGGGGTCCCGTGGGCTCTGTTGGGGTCCCGAAGGCTCTGTTGGGGACCTTGGGGCTCTGTTGTAAGCCTGGGTGCTCTGTTGGGGTCCTGGGGGCTCTGTTGACATCCCGGGGGCTCTGTTGGCGTTTTTGGGGTCTTCGCTGGGGTCCTGGGGTCTCTGTTGTTGTCCCGGGGGCTCTGTTGAAGTCCCGGGGTCTCTTTGAGGTCCCGGGGTCTTCTCTGGGGTAAAGGGTGGTCCCTGTTGGGGTCCCGGGGGCTCTGTGGGGGTCCCGGGGGCTCTGTGGGGGTCCCGGGGGCTCTGTGGCGGTCCCAGGGGCTCTGTTGTTGTCCTGGGGTCTTCACTGGTGTAATGGCGGCTCCTTTGGTGTCCCACGGGCTCTGTTGGGGTCCTGGGAGCTTGGTTCAGGTCCCGGGGGCTCTGTTGGAGTCCCGGGGGCTCTGTGGGGTCCTGGGGCTTCTGTTGGTGTCCCGGGGGCTCTGTTCGATTTCTGGGGTCTCTGTTGTTCTCCCGGGGGCTCTGGTGGGGTCCCGGGGGATCTGTTGGGGTCCCTTGGGATCTGTTGGGCTCCCGGGGGATCTGTTGGAGTCCCGGGGCTCTGTTGGCATCCTCGGAGCTTGGTTCGGGTCCCGGGGGCTCCGCTGGGGTCCGGGGCTCCGTTCGTGTCCTTGGGCTCCGTTCGTGTCCTGGGGCTCTGTTGTTGTCCCGTGGGATCTGTTGGGGTCCTGCTGGCTCTGTTGGGGTCCTGCTGGCTCTGTGGGGTCCCTTGGGATCTGTTGGGGTCCCGGGGGGATCTGTTGGAGTCCCGGGGGCTCTGTTGGCATCCTCGGAGCTTGGTTCGGGTCCCGGGGGCTCCGCTGGGGTCCCGGGGGGCTCCGTTCGTGTCCTTGGGGATCCGTTCGTGTCCTGGGGGCTCTGTTGTTGTCCCGTGGGATCTGTTGGGGTCCTGCTGGCTCTGTTGGGGTCCCGGGGGCTCTGTTGGGGTCCCGGGGGCTCTGTTGGGGTCCGGGGCTCTGTTGGCGTCCCGGGGCTCTGTTGGCGTCCTCGGAGCTTGGTTCGGGTCCCGGGGGCTCCGCTGGGGTCCAGGGGGCTCCGTTCGTGTCCTGGGGGCTCTGTTGTTCTCCCGCGGGCTCTGTTGGGGTCCCGCGGGCTCTGTTGGTGTCCCGGGAGCTTGGTTCGGGTTCTGGAGGCTCTGTTGGGGGTCCTGGTGGCTCTGTTGGGGTCCCTGGGGCTCTGTTGGGGTCCCGGAGGCTTTGCCGGGGTCTTGGGGCTTCTGTTGGGGTCCCGGGGGATCTCTTGGGGTCCCAAAGGATCTGTTGGGGTCCCGGGGGCTCTGTTGTAAGCCTGGGGGCTCAGTTGGGGTCCCGGGGGCTCTGTTGGGGTCCCCGGGGCTCTGTTGTGATCCCCGGGGCTCTGTTGTGGTCCCAGGGCTCTGTTGTGGTCCTGAAGGTCCTGTTCGTGTCTTGGGGGCTCTGTTGTGGTCCCGGGGGCTCTGTTGTTGTCCCGGGGGGGTCTGTTCGGGTTTGGGGGCTCCGTTGGGTCCTGGGGGCTTCGTTGGGGTCCTGGGGGCTCTGTTCGGCTCCTGGTTGCTCTGTTGGGGTCCCGGGGGCTCTGTTGGGGTCCCGCAGGCTCTGTTGAAGTCCCTGGGGCTCTGTTGAGGTCCCGGGGTCTTCGCTGGTGTAAAGGGGGTCCCTGTTGGGGTCCTGGGGGCTCTGTTGGTGTCCTGGGAGCTCTGTGGGGGTCCTGAGGTCTCTGTTGTCGTCCTGGGAGCTCTGTTCGGCTTCTGGGAGTACTGTTGGGGTCCTGGGGGCTCTGTTGGGGTCCTGGGGGCTCTGTTGGGGTCCGGGAGCTTTGCTGGGGTGTTTGGGCTTCTGTTGGGGTCCCGTGGGCTCTGTTGGGGGTCCGAAGGCTCTGTTGGGGACCTTGGGGCTCTGTTGTAAGCCTGGGTGCTCTGTTGGGGTCCTGGGGGCTCTGTTGGCATCCCGGGGGCTCTGTTGGCGTTTTTGGGGTCTTCGCTGGGGTCCTGGGGTCTCTGTTGTTGTCCCGGGGGCTCTGTTGAAGTCCCGGGTCTCTGTTGAGGTCCCGGGGTCTTCTCTGGGGTAAGGGGGTCCCTGTTGGGGTCCTGGGGGCTCTGTTGGGGTCCTGGGGACCCTGTTGTGGTCCTGGGGGCTCTTTTTGGTTGCTGAACGCTCTGTTGAGGGTCCCGGGGGCTCTGTGGGGGTCCCGGGGGGCTCTGTGGCGGTCCCGGGGCTCTGTTGTTGTCCTGGGGTCTTCACTGGTGTAATGGCGGCTCCTTTGGTGTCCCGCGGGCTCTGTTGGGGTCCTGGAGCTTGGTTCAGGTCCCGGGGGCTCTGTTGGGGTCCCGGGGGCTCTGTTGGGGTCCTGGGGCTTCTGTTGGTGTCCAGGGGGCTCTGTTCGAGTTCTGGGGTCTCTGTTGTTCTCCCGGGGGCTCTGGTGGGGTCCCGGGGGCTCTGTTGGGGTCCCTTGGGATCTGTGGGGTCCGGGGGCTCTGTTGGGGTTCTGGGGGCTATGTTGTGGTTGTTTTGGCTCTGTTGGGTTTCTGGGGGCTCTGTTGTGGGTCCCGGCGGCTCTGCTGTGGTCCCAGGGGCTCTGTTGTGGTCCTGGAGGTCCTGTTCGTGTCTTCGGGCTCTGTTGTGGTCCCGGGGGCTCTGTTGTTGTCCCGGGGGGGTCTGTTCGGGTCCTGGGGGCTCTGTTGGGGTCCTGGGGGCTCTGTTGGGGTCCCGGGGGCTCTGTTGGGGTCCCGCAGGCTCTGTTGGCGTCCTCGGAGCTTGGTTCGTGTCCGGGGCTCCGTTCGTGTCCCGGGGGCTCCGTTGTCGTCCCGGGGGTCCGTTCGTGTCCCGGGGGCTCCGTTCGTGTCCCGGGGCTCGTTCGTGTCCCGCGGGCTCTGTTGGGGGTCCCGCGGGCTCTGTTGGGGTCCCGCGGGCTCTGTTGGGGTCTCCGCGGGCTCTGTTGGGGTCTCCGCGGGCTCTGTTGTGGTCTCCGCGGGCTCTGTTGGGGTCCTGGGTTCTTAGTTCGAGTTCTGGGTCTCTGTTGTTCTCCCGGGGGCTCTTTAGGGGTCCGGGGAATCTGTAGGGGTCCCGGGGCTCTGGTTGGGGTTCTGGGGGCTATGTTGTGGTTATTTTGGCTCTGTTGGGTTCCTGGGGGCTCTGTTGTGGTCCCGGGGGCTGTGTTGTGGTCCCAGGGGCTCTGTGTGGTCCTGGAGGTCCTGTTCGTGTCTTGGGGGGCTCTGTTGTGGTCCCGGGGGCTCTGTTGTTGTCCCGGGGGGTCTGTTCGGGTTTTGGGGGCTCCGTTGGGGTCCCGGGGGCTCTGTTGGGGTCCCGCAGGCTCTGTTGGAGTCCCGGGGGCTCTGTTGGCATCCTCGGAGCTTGGTTCGGGTCCCGGGGGCTCCGTTCGTGTCCTGGGGGCTCCGTTCGTGTCTGGGGCTCCGTTCGTGTCCTGGGGGATCTATTGGGGTCCCGGGGGCTCTGTTGGGGTCCCGGGGGCTCTGTTGGGGTCCCGGGGGCTCTGTTGGGGTCCCGGGGGCTCTGTTGGCGTCCTCGGAGCTTGGTTCGGGTCCCGGGGGCTCTGTTGGTGTCCCGGGGCTCTGTTGGGGTCCCGGGGGCTCTGTTGGGGTCCCGGGGGCTCTGTTGGGGTCCCGGGGCTTTGCTGGGGTCCCGAAGGATCTGTTGGGGTCCCGAAGGATCTGTTGGGGGTCCCGAAGGATCTGTTGGGGTCCCGGGAACTTGGTTCGGGTTCTGGAGGCTCTGTTGGGGTCCTGGTGGCTCTGTTGGGGTCCCGGGGGCTCTGTTGGGGTCCCGGAGGCTTTGCTGGGGTCTTGGGGCTTCTGTTGGGGTCCCGGGGGTCTCTTGGGGTCCCGAAGGATCTGTTGGGGTCCCGGGGGCTCTGTTGGGGTCCCGGGGGCTCTGTTGGATTCCTGGAGCTCTGTTGGGGTCCCGGGGGCTCTGTTGGGGTTTTGGGGGTCTTCCTGGGGTCCTGGGGTCTCTGTTGTCGTCCCGGGGGCTCTGTTGTCGTCACGGGGGCTCTGTTGTGGTCCTGGGGCATCTGTTCAGGTTTTGGGGGCTCTGTTGTTCCCCTGGGGTCTCTGTTGGGGTCCCGGGGGCTCTGTTGGGGTTCTGGGGCCTCTGTGCTGGTTTTTGGGGCTTTGTTGTTCTCCTGGGGGCTTTGTTGGGGTCCTGGGGCTCTGTTGGGGTCCTGGGGGCTCTGTTGGGGTCCTGGGGTCTCTGTTGGGGTCCTGGGGGCTCTGTTCGAGTTCTGGGTCTCTGTTGTTCTCCCGGGGGCTCTGTAGGGGTCCCCGGGGTATCTGTTGGGGTCCCTTGGGATCTGTTGGGGTCCCGGGGGGCTCTGTTGGGCTTCTGGGTGCTCTGTTGTGGTTATTTTGGCTCTGTTGGGTTCCTGGGGGCTCTGTTGTGGTCCGGGGACTGTGTTGTGGTCCCGGGGACTGTGTTTGTGTCCCGGGGGCTCTGTTGTGGTCCCGGGGGCTCTGTTGTGGTCCCGGGGGCTCTGTTGTGGTCCAGGGGCTCTGTTGTGGTCCTGGAGGTCCTGTTCGTGTCTTGGGGGCTCTGTTGTGATCCCGTGGGCTCTGTTGTTGTCCCGGGGGAGTCTGTTCGGGTTTTGGGGGCTCCGTTGTGGTCCTGGGGGCTCTGTTGGGGTCCTGGGGTCTCTGTTCGGCTCCTGGTTGCTCTGTTGGGGTCCCGGGGGCTCTGTTGGGGTCCCGCAGGCTCTGTTGGTGTCCCGGGGGCTCTGTTGGCGTCCTCGGAGCTTGGTTCGTGTCCCGGGGGCTCCGTTCATGTCCCGGGGGCTCTGTTGGGGTCCTGCGGGCTCTGTTGGGGTCCTGCTGGCTCTGTTGGGTCCCGGGGGCTCTGTTGGCGTCCCGGGGGCTCTGTTGGCGTCCCGGGGGCTCTGTTGGCGTCCTCGGAGCTTGGTTCGGGTCCCGGGGGCTCCGCTGGGGTCCAGGGGTCTCTGTTCGTGTCCTGGGGGCTCTGTTGTTCTCCTGCGGGCTCTGTTGGGGTCCCGCAAGCTCTGTTGGGGTCCCGCGGGCTCTGTTGGGGTCCCGGAGCTTGATTCGGGTTCTGGAGGCTCTGTTGGGGTCCTGGTGGCTCTGTTGGGGTCCTGGGGCTCTGTTGGGGTCCCGGAGGCTTTGCTGCGGTCTTGGGGCTTCTGTTGGGGTCTCGGGGGGTCCTCTTGGGGTCCCGAAGGATCTGTTGGGGTCCCGGGGGATCTGTTGTAAGCCTGGGGGCTCAGTTGGGGTCCCGGGGGCTCTGTTGGATTCCTGGGAGTTCTGTTGGGGTCCCCGGGGCTCTGTTGTGATCCCCGGGGCTCTGTTGTGGTCCCCGAGGCCTCTGTTGTGGTCCCCGGGGCTCTGTTGTGGTCCTGAGGTCCTGTTCGTGTCTTGGGGGCTCTGTTGTGGTCCCGGGGGCTCTGTTGTTGTCCCGGGGGGGGTCTGTTCGGGTTTTGGGGGCTCCGTTGGGGTCCTGGGGGCTCTGTTCGGCTCCTGGTTGCTCTGTTGGGGTCCCGGGGGCTCTGTTGGGGTCCCGCAGGCTCTGTTGAAGTCCCTGGGGCTCTGTTGAGGTCCCGGGGTCTTCGCTGGTGTAAAGGGGGTCCTGTTGGGGTCCTGGGGGCTCTGTTGGTGTCCTGGGAGCTCTGTGGGGGTCCTGAGGTCTCTGTTGTCGTCCTGGGAGCTCTGTTCGGCTTCTGGGAGTACTGTTTGGGTCCTGGGGGCTCTGTTGGGGTCCTGGGGGCTCTGTTGGGGTCCCGGGAGCTTTGCTGGGGTGTTTGGGCTTTCTGTTGGGGTCCCGTGGGCTCTGTTGGGGTCCCGAAGGCTCTGTTGGGGACCTTGGGGCTCTGTTGTAAGCCTGGGTGCTCTGTTGGGGTCCCGGGGGCTCTGTTGGCATCCCGGGGGCTCTGTTGGCGTTTTTGGGTCTTCGCTGGGGTCCTGGGGTCTCTGGTTGTTGTCCCGGGGCTCTGTTGAAGTCCCCGGGGTCTCTGTTGAGGTCCCGGGGTCTTCTCTGGGGTAAAGGGGGGTCCCTGTTGGGGTCCTGGGGACTCTGTTGGGGTCGTGGGGGCTCTGTTGTGGTCCTGGGGGCTCTGTTGGGGTAATGGGTGCTCTGTTGACGTCCTGGGGACACTGTTGTGGTCCTGGGGGCTCTTTTTGGTTGCTGAACGCTCTGTTGGGGTCCGGGGGCTCTGTGGCGGTCCCGGGGGCTCTGTGGCGGTCCCGGGGGCTCTGTGCGGTCACCGGGGTGCTCTGTGGCGGTCCCCGGGGGCTCTGTGGCGGTCCCGGGGGCTCTGTGGCGGTCCCGGGGGCTCTGTTGTTGTCCTGGGTCTTCACTGGTGTAAATGGCGGCTCCTTTGGTGTCCCGCGGGCTCTGTTGGGTCCTGGGAGCTTGGTTCAGGTCCCGGGGGCTCTGTTGGGGTCCCGGGGGCTCTGTTGGGGTCCCTGGGGCTTCTGTTGGTGTCTCGGGGGCTCTGTTCGAGTTCTGGGGTCTCTGTTGTTCTCCCGGGGGCTCTGGTGGGGTCCGGGGGCTCTGGTGGGGTCCCGGGGCTCTGGTGGGGTCCTCGGAGCTTGTTCGGGGTTCTGGGGGTTCCGTTCGTGTCCCGGGGGTTCCGTTCGTGTCCCGGGGGCTCCGTTCGTGTCCTGGGAGCTCTGTTGGGGTCCCGAAGGCTCTGTTGGGGTCCTGGGGGGCTCTGTTGTAAGCCTGGGTGCTCTGTTGGGGTCCCGGGGGCTCTGTTGGCATCCCGGGGGCTCTGTTGGGGTTTTTGGGGTCTTCGCTGGGTCCTGGGGTCTCTGTTGAAGTCCCGGGGGCTCTGTTGAAGTCCCGGGGGCTCTGTTGAGGTCCCAGGGTCTTCTCTGGGGTAAAGGGGGTCCCTGTTGGGGTCCTGGGGGCTCTGTTGTGGTCGTGGGGGCTCTGTTGTGGTCCTGGGGGCTCTGTTGGGGTAATGGGTGCTCTGTTGACGTCCTGGGGACCCTGTTGTGGTCCTGGGGGCTCTTTTCGGTTCCTGAACGCTCTGTTGAGGGTCCCGGGGGCTCTGTGGGGGTCCCGGGGGCTCTGTGGCGGTCCCGGGGGCTCTGTTCTTGTCTTGGGGGCTCTGTTGTTGTCCTGGGGTCTTCACTGGTGTAATGGCGGCTCCTTTGGTGTCCCGCGGGCTCTGTTGGGGTCCTGGGAGCTTGGTTCAGGTCCCGGGGGCTCTGTTGGGGTCCCGGGGGCTCTGTTGGGGTCCCGGGGGCTATGTTGTGGTTATTTTGGCTCTGTTGGGTTCCTGGCAGCTCCGTTGTGGTCACGGGGGGTCTGCTGTGATCCCTGGGGCTCTGTTGTGGTCCTGGAGGTCCTGTTCGTGTCTTCAGGGCTCTGTTGTTGTCCCGGGGGCTCTGTTGTTGTCCCGGGGGGGTCTGTTCGGGTTTTGGGGCCTCCGTTGTAGTCCTGGGGGCTCTGTTGGGGTCCTGGGGGCTCTGTTGGGGTCCCGGGGGATCTGTTGGGGTCCCGGGGGATCTGTTGGGGTCCCGGGGGCTCTGTTGGCATCCTCGGAGCTTGGTTCGTGTCCCGGGGGCTCCGCTGGGGTCCTGGGGGCTCTGTTGTTGTCCCGTGGGATCTGTTGGGGTCCTGCTGGCTCTGTTGGGGTCCTGCTGGCTCTGTTGGGGTCCAGCGGGCTCTGTTGGAGTCCCGGGGGCTCTGTTGGCATCCTCGGAGCTTGGTTCGAGTTCCGGGGGCTCCGTTCGTGTCCTGGGGGCTCCGTTCGTGTCCTGGGGGCTCCGTTCGTGTCCTGGGGGATCTGTTGGGGTCCCGCTGGCTCTGTTGGGGTCCCGCTGGCTCTGTTGGGGTCCCGCTGGCTCTGTTGGGGTCCCGCTGGCTCTGTTGGTGTCCCGCGGGCTCTGTTGGGGTCCCGGGGGCTCTGTTGGCGTCCTCGGAGCTTGGTTCGGGTCCCGGGGGCTCTGTTGGGGTTTCGGGGGATTTGCTGGGGTCCTGGGGCTTCTGTTGGGGTCCCGGGGGCTCTCTTGGGGTCCCGAAGGATCTGTTAAGGTCCCGGGGGCTCTGTTGTAAGCCTGGGTGCTCTGTTGGGGTCCTGGGGGCTCTGTTGGGGTCCTGGGGGGTCTGTTCGAGTTCTGGGGTCTCTGTTGTTCTCCCGGGGGCTCTGTAAAGGTCCCCGGGGTATCTGTTGGGGTCCCGGGGTATCTGTTGGGGTCCCGGGGGCTCTGTTGGGGTTCTGGGTGCTCTGTTGTGGTTATTTTGCCTCTGTTGGGTTCCTGGGGGCTCTGCTGTGGTCCGGGGGCTCTGCTGTGGTCCCGGGGGCTCTGTTGTGGTCCCGGGGGCTCTGTTGTGGTCCCAGGGGCTCTGTTGTGGTCCTGGAGGTCCTGTTCGTGTCTTCGGGGCTCTGTTGTGGTCCCGGGGGCTCTGTTGTTGTCCCGGGGCGGTCTGTTCGGGTTTTGGGGGCTCTGTTGGGGTCCCGGGGGCTCTGTTGGGGTCCCGGGGGCTCTGTTGGTGTCCCGGGGGCTCTGTTGGTGTCCCGGGGGCTCTGTTGGGGTCCCGGGGGATCTGTTGGGGTCCCGGGGGCTCTGTTGGCATCCTCGGAGCTTGGTTCGTGTCCCGGGGGCTCCGCTGGGGTCCTGCGGGCTCTGTTGGGGTCCTGCTGGCTCTGTTGGGGTCCTGCTGGCTCTGTTGGGGTCCAGCGGGCTCTGTTGGGGTCCCGGGGGCTCTGTTGGGGTCCCGGGGGCTCTGTTGGCGTCCTCGGAGCTTGGTTCGGGTCCCGGGGGCTCCGCTGGGGTCCAGGGGGCTCCGTTCGTGTTCTGGGGGCTCTGTTGTTCTCCCGGGGGCTCTGTTGGGGTCCCGCGGGCTCTGTTGGGGTCCCGCGGGCTTGTTGGGGTCCCGGGAACTTGGTTCGGGTTCTGGAGGCTCTGTTGGGGTCCCGGGGGCTCTGTTGGGGTCCCGGGGGCTCTGTTGGGGTCCCGGGGGATCTGTTGGCATCCTCGGAGCTTGGTTCGTGTCCCGGGGGCTCTGTTGTTGTCCCGTGGGATCTGTTGGGGTCCTGCTGGCTGTGTTGGGGTCCTGCTGGCTGTGTTGGGGTCCAGCGGGCTCTGTTGGGGTCCCGGGGGCTCTGTTGGGGTCCCGGGGGCTCTGTTGGGGTCCCGGGGGCTCTGTTGGCGTCCTCGGAGCTTGGTTCGGGTCCCGGGG
Source organism: Opisthocomus hoazin (assembly GCF_030867145.1). Lineage (NCBI taxonomy): Eukaryota > Metazoa > Chordata > Aves > Opisthocomiformes > Opisthocomidae > Opisthocomus > Opisthocomus hoazin. Next base: position 12,030 of record NW_027448939.1, read on the forward strand.
TATCCGCTGGGGTCCAGGGGGCTCCGTTCGTGTCCTGGTTGCTCTGTTGTTCTCCCGGGGGCTCTGTTGTTCTCCCGCGGGCTCTGTTGTTCTCCCGCGGGCTCTGTTGGGGTCCCGCGGGCTCTGTTGGGGTCCCGGGAACTTGGTTCGGGTTCTGGAGGCTCTGTTGGGGTCCTGGTGGCTCTGTTGGGGTCCCTGGGGCTCTGTTGGGGTCCCGTGGGCTTTGCTGGGGTCTTGGGGCTTCTGTTGGGGTCCCGGGGTGTCTCTTGGGGTCCCGAAGGATCTGTTAAGTTCCCGGGGGCTCTGTTGTAAGCCTGGGGGCTCTGTTGGGGTCCCGGGGGCTCTGTTGGATTCCTGGGAGCTCTGTTGGGGTCCCGGGGGCTCTGTTGGTGTTTTTGGGGTCTTCGCTGGGGTCCTGGGGTCTCTGTTGTCGTTCCGGGGGCTCTGTTGTCGTCCCGGGGGCTCTGTTGGTGTCCTGGGGCATCTGTTCGGGTTTTGGGGTCTCTGTTGTTCCCCTGGGGGCTCTGTTGGGGTCCCGGGGCCTCTGTTGTTGTCCCGGGGGGGTCTGTTCGGGTTTTGGGGGCTCCGTTGTGTTCCTGGGTGCTCCGTTGGGGTCCTGGGGGCTCTGTTCGGCTCCTGGTTGCTCTGTTGGGGTCCCGGGGGCTCTGTTGGCGTCCTCGGAGCTTGGTTCGGGTTCTGGGGGCTCCGTTCGTGTCCCGGGGGCTCCGTTCGTGTCCCGGGGGCTCCGTTCGTGTCCCGGGGGCTCCGTTCGTGTCCCGGGGGCTCCGTTCGTGTCCCGGGGGCTCCGTTCGTGTCCTGCGGGCTCTGTTGGGGTCCTGCGGGCTCTGTTGGGGTCCTGCGGGCTCTGTTGGGGTCCTGCGGGCTCTGTTGGGGTCCTGCGGGGTCTGTTGGGGTCCTGAAGTCTCTGTTGGGTTCCTGGGGGCTCTGTTTGGATCTTGGGAACTCTGTTGGGGTCCCGGGGGCTCTGTTGAAGTCCCTGGGGCTCTGTTGAGGTCCCGGGGTCTTCGCTGGTGTAAAGGGGGTCCCTGTTGGGGTCCTGGGGGCTCTGTTGTTTTCCTGAGGGCTCTGTTGGTGTCCTGGGAGCTCTGTGGGGGTCCTGAGGTCTCTGTTGGGGTCCTGGGAGCTCTGTTGGGGTCCTGGGGGCTCTGTTGGGGTCCTGGGGGCTCTGTTGGGGTCCCGGGGGCTTTGCTGGGGTCTTGGGGCTTCTGTTGGGGTCCCGTGGGCTCTGTTGGGGTCCCGAAGGCTCTGTTGGGGTCCCGGGGGCTCTGTTGGCATCCCGGGGGCTCTGTTGGGGTTTTTGGGGTCTTCGCTGGGGTCCTGGGGTCTCTGTTGAAGTCCCGGGGGCTCTGTTGAAGTCCCGGGGGCTCTGTTGAGGTCCCGGGGTCTTCTCTGGGGTAAAGGGGGTCTCTGTTGGTGTCCTGGGGGCACTGTTGGTGTCCCGGTGGCTCTGTTGGGGTCCCGCAGGCTCTGTTGGGGTCCTGGGGGCTCTGTTGGGGTCCTGGGGGCTTAGTTCGAGTTCTGGGGTCTCTGTTGTTCTCCCGGGGGCTCTGTAGGGGTCCCGGGGGCTCTGTTGGGGTCCCGGGGGCTCTGTTGGGGTCCCTGGGTCTCTGTTGGGGTTCTGGGGGCTCTGTTGTCGTTATTTTGGCTCTGTTGGGTTCCTGGGGGCTCTGTTGTGGTCCCGGGGGCTGTGTTGTGGTCCCAGGGGCTCTGTTGTGGTCCTGGAGGTCCTGTTCGTGTCTTGGGGGCTCTGTTGTGGTCCCGGGGGCTCTGTTGTTGTCCCGGGGGGGTCTGTTCGTGTTTTGGGGGCTCCGTTGGGGTCCCGGGGGCTCTGTTGGGGTCCCGCAGGCTCTGTTGGAGTCCCGGGGGCTCTGTTGGCATCCTCGGAGCTTGGTTCGAGTTCCGGGGGCTCCGCTGGGGTCCTGGGGGCTCTGTAGGGGTCCCGGGGGCTCTGTTGGGGTCCCGGGGGCTCTGTTGGGGTCCCGGGGGCTCTGTTGGGGTCCCGGGGGCTCTGTTGGGGTCCCGGGGGCTATGTTGTGGTTATTTTGGCTCTGTTGGGTTCCTGGCAGCTCCGTTGTGGTCACGGGGGCTCTGCTGTGATCCCTGGGGCTCTGTTGTGGTCCTGGAGGTCCTGTTCGTGTCTTCAGGGCTCTGTTGTGGTCCCGGGGGCTCTGTTGTTGTCCCGGGGGGGTCTGTTCGGGTTTTGGGGCCTCCGTTGTAGTCCTGCGGGCTCTGTTGGGGTCCTGCGGGCTCTGTTGGGGTCCTGCGGGCTCTGTTGGGGTCCTGCGGGCTCTGTTGGGGTCCTGCGGGGTCTGTTGGGGTCCTGAAGTCTCTATTGGGTTCCTGGGGGCTCTGTTTGGATCTTGGGAACTCTGTTGGGGTCCCGGGGGCTCTGTTGAAGTCCCTGGGGCTCTGTTGAGGTCCCGGGGTCTTCGCTGGTGTAAAGGGGGTCCCTGTTGGGGTCCTGGGGGCTCTGTTGTTTTCCTGAGGGCTCTGTTGGTGTCCTGGGAGCTCTGTGGGGGTCCTGAGGTCTCTGTTGGGGTCCTGGGAGCTCTGTTGGGGTCCTGGGGGCTCTGTTGGGGTCCTGGGGGCTCTGTTGGGGTCCCGGGGGCTTTGCTGGGGTCTTGGGGCTTCTGTTGGGGTCCCGTGGGCTCTGTTGGGGTCCCGAAGGCTCTGTTGGGGTCCCGGGGGCTCTGTTGGCATCCCGGGGGCTCTGTTGGGGTTTTTGGGGTCTTCGCTGGGGTCCTGGGGTCTCTGTTGAAGTCCCGGGGGCTCTGTTGAAGTCCCGGGGGCTCTGTTGAGGTCCCGGGGTCTTCTCTGGGGTAAAGGGGGTCTCTGTTGGTGTCCTGGGGGCACTGTTGGTGTCCCGGTGGCTCTGTTGGGGTCCCGCAGGCTCTGTTGGGGTCCTGGGGGCTCTGTTGGGGTCCTGGGGGCTTAGTTCGAGTTCTGGGGTCTCTGTTGTTCTCCCGGGGGCTCTGTAGGGGTCCCGGGGGCTCTGTTGGGGTCCCGGGGGCTCTGTTGGGGTCCCTGGGTCTCTGTTGGGGTTCTGGGGGCTCTGTTGTCGTTATTTTGGCTCTGTTGGGTTCCTGGGGGCTCTGTTGTGGTCCCGGGGGCTGTGTTGTGGTCCCAGGGGCTCTGTTGTGGTCCTGGAGGTCCTGTTCGTGTCTTGGGGGCTCTGTTGTGGTCCCGGGGGCTCTGTTGTTGTCCCGGGGGGGTCTGTTCGGGTTTTGGGGGCTCCGTTGGGGTCCCGGGGGCTCTGTTGGGGTCCCGCAGGCTCTGTTGGAGTCCCGGGGGCTCTGTTGGCATCCTCGGAGCTTGGTTCGAGTTCCGGGGGCTCCGCTGGGGTCCTGGGGGCTCTGTAGGGGTCCTGGGAGCTTGGTTCAGGTCCCGGGGGCTCTGTTGGGGTCCCGGGGGCTCTGTTGGGGTCCCGGGGGCTCTGTTGGGGTCCCGGGGGCTATGTTGTGGTTATTTTGGCTCTGTTGGGTTCCTGGCAGCTCCGTTGTGGTCACGGGGGCTCTGCTGTGATCCCTGGGGCTCTGTTGTGGTCCTGGAGGTCCTGTTCGTGTCTTCAGGGCTCTGTTGTGGTCCCGGGGGCTCTGTTGTTGTCCCGGGGGGGTCTGTTCGGGTTTTGGGGCCTCCGTTGTAGTCCTGGGGGCTCTGTTGGGGTCCTGGGGGCTCTGTTGGTGTCCCGGGGGATCTGTTGGGGTCCCGGGGGATCTGTTGGGGTCCCGGGGGCTCTGTTGGCATCCTCGGAGCTTGGTTCGTGTCCCGGGGGCTCCGCTGGGGTCCTGGGGGCTCTGTTGTTGTCCCGTGGGATCTGTTGGGGTCCTGCTGGCTCTGTTGGGGTCCTGCTGGCTCTGTTGGGGTCCAGCGGGCTCTGTTGGAGTCCCGGGGGCTCTGTTGGCATCCTCGGAGCTTGGTTCGAGTTCCGGGGGCTCCGCTGGGGTCCTGGGGGCTCCGTTCGTGTCCTGGGGGCTCCGTTCGTGTCCTGGGGGCTCCGTTCGTGTCCTGGGGGCTCCGTTCGTGTCCTGGGGGCTCCGTTCGTGTCCTGGGGGATCTGTTGGGGTCCCGCTGGCTCTGTTGGGGTCCCGGGGGCTCTGTTGGGGTCCCGGGGGCTATGTTGTGGTTATTTTGGCTCTGTTGGGTTCCTGGCAGCTCCGTTGTGGTCACGGGGGCTCTGCTGTGATCCCTGGGGCTCTGTTGTGGTCCTGGAGGTCCTGTTCGTGTCTTCAGGGCTCTGTTGTGGTCCCGGGGGCTCTGTTGTTGTCCCGGGGGGGTCTGTTCGGGTTTTGGGGCCTCCGTTGTAGTCCTGGGGGCTCTGTTGGGGTCCTGGGGGCTCTGTTGGTGTCCCGGGGGATCTGTTGGGGTCCCGGGGGATCTGTTGGGGTCCCGGGGGCTCTGTTGGCATCCTCGGAGCTTGGTTCGTGTCCCGGGGGCTCCGCTGGGGTCCTGGGGGCTCTGTTGTTGTCCCGTGGGATCTGTTGGGGTCCTGCTGGCTCTGTTGGGGTCCTGCTGGCTCTGTTGGGGTCCAGCGGGCTCTGTTGGAGTCCCGGGGGCTCTGTTGGCATCCTCGGAGCTTGGTTCGAGTTCCGGGGGCTCCGCTGGGGTCCTGGGGGCTCCGTTCGTGTCCTGGGGGCTCCGTTCGTGTCCTGGGGGCTCCGTTCGTGTCCTGGGGGCTCCGTTCGTGTCCTGGGGGATCTGTTGGGGTCCCGCTGGCTCTGTTGGGGTCCCGCTGGCTCTGTTGGGGTCCCGCTGGCTCTGTTGGGGTCCCGCTGGCTCTGTTGGTGTCCCGCGGGCTCTGTTGGGGTCCCGGGGGCTCTGTTGGCGTCCTCGGAGCTTGGTTCGGGTCCCGGGGGCTCTGTTGGGGTTTCGGGGGATTTGCTGGGGTCCTGGGGCTTCTGTTGGGGTCCCGGGGGCTCTCTTGGGGTCCCGAAGGATCTGTTAAGGTCCCGGGGGCTCTGTTGTAAGCCTGGGGGCTCTGTTGGGGTCCTGGGGGCTCTGTTGGGGTCCTGGGGGGTCTGTTCGAGTTCTGGGGTCTCTGTTGTTCTCCCGGGGGCTCTGTAAAGGTCCCCGGGGTATCTGTTGGGGTCCCGGGGTATCTGTTGGGGTCCCGGGGGCTCTGTTGGGGTTCTGGGTGCTCTGTTGTGGTTATTTTGCCTCTGTTGGGTTCCTGGGGGCTCTGTTGTGGTCCCGGGGGCTCTGCTGTGATCCCGGGGGCTCTGTTGTGGTCCCGGGGGCTCTGTTGTGGTCCCAGGGGCTCTGTTGTGGTCCTGGAGGTCCTGTTCGTGTCTTCGGGGCTCTGTTGTGGTCCCGGGGGCTCTGTTGTTGTCCCGGGGCGGTCTGTTCGGGTTTTGGGGGCTCTGTTGGGGTCCCGGGGGCTCTGTTGGGGTCCCGGGGGATCTGTTGGCATCCTCGGAGCTTGGTTCGTGTCCCGGGGGCTCTGTTGTTGTCCCGTGGGATCTGTTGGGGTCCTGCTGGCTGTGTTGGGGTCCCGGGGGCTCTGTTGGGGTCCCGGGGGCTCTGTTGGGGTCCCGGGGGCTCTGTTGGGGTCCCGGGGGCTCTGTTGGGGTCCCGGGGGCTCTGTTGGCGTCCTCGGAGCTTGGTTCGGGTCCCGGGGTATCCGCTGGGGTCCAGGGGGCTCCGTTCGTGTCCTGGTTGCTCTGTTGTTCTCCCGGGGGCTCTGTTGTTCTCCCGCGGGCTCTGTTGGGGTCCCGCGGGCTCTGTTGGGGTCCCGGGAACTTGGTTCGTGTTCTGGAGGCTCTGTTGGGGTCCTGGTGGCTCTGTTGGGGTCCCTGGGGCTCTGTTGGGGTCCCGTGGGCTTTGCTGGGGTCTTGGGGCTTCTGTTGGGGTCCCGGGGTGTCTCTTGGGGTCCCGAAGGATCTGTTAAGTTCCCGGGGGCTCTGTTGTAAGCCTGGGGGCTCTGTTGGGGTCCCGGGGGCTCTGTTGGATTCCTGGGAGCTCTGTTGGGGTCCCGGGGGCTCTGTTGGTGTTTTTGGGGTCTTCGCTGGGGTCCTGGGGTCTCTGTTGTCGTTCCGGGGGCTCTGTTGTCGTCCCGGGGGCTCTGTTGGTGTCCTGGGGCATCTGTTCGGGTTTTGGGGTCTCTGTTGTTCCCCTGGGGGCTCTGTTGGGGTCCCGGGGCCTCTGTTGTTGTCCCGGGGGGGTCTGTTCGGGTTTTGGGGGCTCCGTTGTGTTCCTGGGTGCTCCGTTGGGGTCCTGGGGGCTCTGTTCGGCTCCTGGTTGCTCTGTTGGGGTCCCGGGGCTCTGTTGGCGTCCTCGGAGCTTGGTTCGGGTTCTGGGGGCTCCGTTCGTGTCCCGGGGGCTCCGTTCGTGTCCCGGGGGCTCCGTTCGTGTCCTGGGGGCTCTGTTGGGGTCCCGCGGGCTCTGTTGGGTTCCTGCGGGCTCTGTTGGGGTCTTGCTGGCTCTGTTGGGGTCCTGAAGTTTCTGTTGGGTTCCTGGGGCTCTGTTTGGATCTTGGGAACTCTGTTGGGGTCCCGGGGGCTCTGTTGAAGTCCCGGGGGCTCTGTTGAGGTCCCGGGGTCTTCGCTGGGGTAAAGGGGGTCCCTGTTGGGGTCCTGGGGGCTCTGTTGGGGTCCTGGGGTCTTCGCTGGGGTAATGTGTGCTCTGTTGAGGTCCTGGGGACCCTGTTGGTGTCCTGGGGGCTCTGTTGGGTACCTGGGGGCTCTGTTGTTGTCCTGGGGCCTCTGTTGTTGTCCTGGGGCTCTGTTGGGGTAGCGGGGGCTCTGTTGGGGTTCTGGGGGCTCTGTTGGTGTCCTGAAAGCTCTGTTCGGGTTCTGGGGTCTTTGTTGGGGTCCTGCGGGTTCTGTTGGGGTCCTGGGTGCTCCGTGGTGGTCCTGGGGGCTCTGTTGTTTTTTTGGCAGCTTTATTGTTGTCCTGGGGCCTCTGTTGGTGTCCTGGGGGCTCTGTTGGGGTCCTGGCGGCTCTGTTGGAATCCTGGGGGTTCTGTTGGGATTCTTGGGGTTCTCTTTGAATTCTGGGGTCTCTGTTGGGGTCCCGGGGGCTCTGTTGGGGTCCTGGGGCATCTGTTCGGGTTTTGGAGGCTCTGTTGTTCCCCTGGGGGCTCTGTTGGGGTCCTAAGGGTTCTTTTGGGGTCCTGGGGTCTCTGTTGTGGTCCCGGGGGCTCTGTTATGGTCCTGGAGGCTCTGTTGTGCTGCTGGGGGCTCTGTTGTGCTGCTGGGGGCTCTGTTGTTGTCCTGGGGCCTCTGTGGTTGTCCTAGGGTCTCTGTTGGTGCCCTATGGGCTCTGTTGTTGTTCCGGGGGCTCTGTTTGCGTCCTGGGGTTTCTGTTGTGATCCAGGGGTTTCTGTTGTGATCCTGGGGGCTCTGTTCAGGTCCTGGGGGCTCTGTTCAGGTCCTGGGGGCTCTGTTGTGGTCCTGGGGGCTCTGTTGTTTTCCTGAGGTCTCTGTTGTCGTCCTGGGAGCTCTGTTCGGCTTCTGGGAGTTCTGTTGGTGTCCTGGGGGCTCTGTTGGGGTCCTGGGGGCTCTGTTGGGGTCCTGGGGGCTCTGTTGGGGTCCTGGGGGCTCTGTTGGGGTCCCGGGGGCTTTGCTGGGGTCTTGGGGCTTCTGTTGGGGTCCCGTGGGCTCTGTTGGGGTCCCGAAGGCTCTGTTGGGGTCCTGGGGGCTCTGTTGTAAGCCTGGGTGCTCTGTTGGGGTCCCGGGGGCTCTGTTGGCATCCCGGGGGCTCTGTTGGCATCCCGGGGGCTCTGTTGGGGTTTTTGGGGTCTTCGCTGGGGTCCTGGGGTCTCTGTTGAAGTCCCGGGGGCTCTGTTGAAGTCCCGGGGGCTCTGTTGAGGTCCCGGGTTCTTCTCTGGGGTAAAGGGGATCCCTGTTGGGGTCCTGGGGGCTCTGTTGTGGTCCTGGGGGCTCTGTTGGGGTCCTGGGGGCTCTGTGGCGGTCCCGGGGGCTCTGTTGGCATCCCGGGGGCTCTGTTGGGGTTTTTGGGGTCTTCGCTGGGGTCCTGGGGTCTCTGTTGAAGTCCCGGGGGCTCTGTTGAAGTCCCGGGGGCTCTGTTGAGGTCCCGGGGTCTTCTCTGGGGTAAAGGGGGTCTCTGTTGGTGTCCTGGGGGCACTGTTGGTGTCCCGGTGGCTCTGTTGGGGTCCCGCAGGCTCTGTTGGGGTCCTGGGGGCTCTGTTGGGGTCCTGGGGGCTTAGTTCGAGTTCTGGGGTCTCTGTTGTTCTCCCGGGGGCTCTGTAGGGGTCCCGGGGGCTCTGTTGGGGTCCCGGGGGCTCTGTTGGGGTCCCTGGGTCTCTGTTGGGGTTCTGGGGGCTCTGTTGTCGTTATTTTGGCTCTGTTGGGTTCCTGGGGGCTCTGTTGTGGTCCCGGGGGCTGTGTTGTGGTCCCAGGGGCTCTGTTGTGGTCCTGGAGGTCCTGTTCGTGTCTTGGGGGCTCTGTTGTGGTCCCGGGGGCTCTGTTGTTGTCCCGGGGGGGTCTGTTCGGGTTTTGGGGGCTCCGTTGGGGTCCCGGGGGCTCTGTTGGGGTCCCGCAGGCTCTGTTGGAGTCCCGGGGGCTCTGTTGGCATCCTCGGAGCTTGGTTCGAGTTCCGGGGGCTCCGCTGGGGTCCTGGGGGCTCTGTAGGGGTCCTGGGAGCTTGGTTCAGGTCCCGGGGGCTCTGTTGGGGTCCCGGGGGCTCTGTTGGGGTCCCGGGGGCTCTGTTGGGGTCCCGGGGGCTATGTTGTGGTTATTTTGGCTCTGTTGGGTTCCTGGCAGCTCCGTTGTGGTCACGGGGGCTCTGCTGTGATCCCTGGGGCTCTGTTGTGGTCCTGGAGGTCCTGTTCGTGTCTTCAGGGCTCTGTTGTGGTCCCGGGGGCTCTGTTGTTGTCCCGGGGGGGTCTGTTCGGGTTTTGGGGCCTCCGTTGTAGTCCTGGGGGCTCTGTTGGGGTCCTGGGGGCTCTGTTGGTGTCCCGGGGGATCTGTTGGGGTCCCGGGGGATCTGTTGGGGTCCCGGGGGATCTGTTGGGGTCCCGGGGGCTCTGTTGGCATCCTCGGAGCTTGGTTCGTGTCCCGGGGGCTCCGCTGGGGTCCTGGGGGCTCTGTTGTTGTCCCGTGGGATCTGTTGGGGTCCTGCTGGCTCTGTTGGGGTCCTGCTGGCTCTGTTGGGGTCCAGCGGGCTCTGTTGGAGTCCCGGGGGCTCTGTTGGCATCCTCGGAGCTTGGTTCGAGTTCCGGGGGCTCCGCTGGGGTCCTGGGGGCTCCGTTCGTGTCCTGGGGGCTCCGTTCGTGTCCTGGGGGCTCCGTTCGTGTCCTGGGGGCTCCGTTCGTGTCCTGGGGGCTCCGTTCGTGTCCTGGGGGCTCCGTTCGTGTCCTGGGGGATCTGTTGGGGTCCCGCTGGCTCTGTTGGGGTCCCGCTGGCTCTGTTGGGGTCCCGCTGGCTCTGTTGGGGTCCCGCTGGCTCTGTTGGTGTCCCGCGGGCTCTGTTGGGGTCCCGGGGGCTCTGTTGGCGTCCTCGGAGCTTGGTTCGGGTCCCGGGGGCTCTGTTGGGGTTTCGGGGGATTTGCTGGGGTCCTGGGGCTTCTGTTGGGGTCCCGGGGGCTCTCTTGGGGTCCCGAAGGATCTGTTAAGGTCCCGGGGGCTCTGTTGTAAGCCTGGGGGCTCTGTTGGGGTCCTGGGGGCTCTGTTGGGGTCCTGGGGGGTCTGTTCGAGTTCTGGGGTCTCTGTTGTTCTCCCGGGGGCTCTGTAAAGGTCCCCGGGGTATCTGTTGGGGTCCCGGGGTATCTGTTGGGGTCCCGGGGGCTCTGTTGGGGTTCTGGGTGCTCTGTTGTGGTTATTTTGCCTCTGTTGGGTTCCTGGGGGCTCTGTTGTGGTCCCGGGGGCTCTGCTGTGATCCCGGGGGCTCTGTTGTGGTCCCGGGGGCTCTGTTGTGGTCCCAGGGGCTCTGTTGTGGTCCTGGAGGTCCTGTTCGTGTCTTCGGGGCTCTGTTGTGGTCCCGGGGGCTCTGTTGTTGTCCCGGGGCGGTCTGTTCGGGTTTTGGGGGCTCTGTTGGGGTCCCGGGGGCTCTGTTGGGGTCCCGGGGGATCTGTTGGCATCCTCGGAGCTTGGTTCGTGTCCCGGGGGCTCTGTTGTTGTCCCGTGGGATCTGTTGGGGTCCTGCTGGCTGTGTTGGGGTCCTGCTGGCTCTGTTGGGGTCCAGCGGGCTCTGTTGGGGTCCCGGGGGCTCTGTTGGGGTCCCGGGGGCTCTGTTGGGGTCCCGGGGGCTCTGTTGGCGTCCTCGGAGCTTGGTTCGGGTCCCGGGGTATCCGCTGGGGTCCAGGGGGCTCCGTTCGTGTCCTGGTTGCTCTGTTGTTCTCCCGGGGGCTCTGTTGTTCTCCCGCGGGCTCTGTTGGGGTCCCGCGGGCTCTGTTGGGGTCCCGGGAACTTGGTTCGTGTTCTGGAGGCTCTGTTGGGGTCCTGGTGGCTCTGTTGGGGTCCCTGGGGCTCTGTTGGGGTCCCGTGGGCTTTGCTGGGGTCTTGGGGCTTCTGTTGGGGTCCCGGGGTGTCTCTTGGGGTCCCGAAGGATCTGTTAAGTTCCCGGGGGCTCTGTTGTAAGCCTGGGGGCTCTGTTGGGGTCCCGGGGGCTCTGTTGGATTCCTGGGAGCTCTGTTGGGGTCCCGGGGGCTCTGTTGGTGTTTTTGGGGTCTTCGCTGGGGTCCTGGGGTCTCTGTTGTCGTTCCGGGGGCTCTGTTGTCGTCCCGGGGGCTCTGTTGGTGTCCTGGGGCATCTGTTCGGGTTTTGGGGTCTCTGTTGTTCCCCTGGGGGCTCTGTTGGGGTCCCGGGGCCTCTGTTGTTGTCCCGGGGGGGTCTGTTCGGGTTTTGGGGGCTCCGTTGTGTTCCTGGGTGCTCCGTTGGGGTCCTGGGGGCTCTGTTCGGCTCCTGGTTGCTCTGTTGGGGTCCCGGGGTCTCTGTTGGCGTCCTCGGAGCTTGGTTCGGGTTCTGGGGGCTCCGTTCGTGTCCCGGGGGCTCCGTTCGTGTCCCGGGGGCTCCGTTCGTGTCCTGGGGGCTCTGTTGGGGTCCCGCGGGCTCTGTTGGGTTCCTGCGGGCTCTGTTGGGGTCTTGCTGGCTCTGTTGGGGTCCTGAAGTTTCTGTTGGGTTCCTGGGGGCTCTGTTTGGATCTTGGGAACTCTGTTGGGGTCCCGGGGGCTCTGTTGAAGTCCCGGGGGCTCTGTTGAGGTCCCGGGGTCTTCGCTGGGGTAAAGGGGGTCCCTGTTGGGGTCCTGGGGGCTCTGTTGGGGTCCTGGGGTCTTCGCTGGGGTAATGTGTGCTCTGTTGAGGTCCTGGGGACCCTGTTGGTGTCCTGGGGGCTCTGTTGGGTACCTGGGGGCTCTGTTGTTGTCCTGGGGCCTCTGTTGTTGTCCTGGGGGCTCTGTTGGGGTAGCGGGGGCTCTGTTGGGGTTCTGGGGGCTCTGTTGGTGTCCTGAAAGCTCTGTTCGGGTTCTGGGGTCTTTGTTGGGGTCCTGCGGGTTCTGTTGGGGTCCTGGGTGCTCCGTGGTGGTCCTGGGGGCTCTGTTGTTTTTTTGGCAGCTTTATTGTTGTCCTGGGGCCTCTGTTGGTGTCCTGGGGGCTCTGTTGGGGTCCTGGCGGCTCTGTTGGAATCCTGGGGGTTCTGTTGGGATTCTTGGGGTTCTCTTTGAATTCTGGGGTCTCTGTTGGGGTCCCGGGGGCTCTGTTGGGGTCCTGGGGCATCTGTTCGGGTTTTGGAGGCTCTGTTGTTCCCCTGGGGGCTCTGTTGGGGTCCTAAGGGTTCTTTTGGGGTCCTGGGGTCTCTGTTGTGGTCCCGGGGGCTCTGTTATGGTCCTGGAGGCTCTGTTGTGCTGCTGGGGGCTCTGTTGTGCTGCTGGGGGCTCTGTTGTTGTCCTGGGGCCTCTGTGGTTGTCCTAGGGTCTCTGTTGGTGCCCTATGGGCTCTGTTGTTGTTCCGGGGGCTCTGTTTGCGTCCTGGGGTTTCTGTTGTGATCCAGGGGTTTCTGTTGTGATCCTGGGGGCTCTGTTCAGGTCCTGGGGGCTCTGTTCAGGTCCTGGGGGCTCTGTTGTGGTCCTGGGGGCTCTGTTGTTTTCCTGAGGTCTCTGTTGTCGTCCTGGGAGCTCTGTTCGGCTTCTGGGAGTTCTGTTGGTGTCCTGGGGGCTCTGTTGGGGTCCTGGGGGCTCTGTTGGGGTCCTGGGGGCTCTGTTGGGGTCCTGGGGGCTCTGTTGGGGTCCTGGGGGCTCTGTTGGGGTCCCGGGGGCTTTGCTGGGGTCTTGGGGCTTCTGTTGGGGTCCCGTGGGCTCTGTTGGGGTCCCGAAGGCTCTGTTGGGGTCCTGGGGGCTCTGTTGTAAGCCTGGGTGCTCTGTTGGGGTCCCGGGGGCTCTGTTGGCATCCCGGGGGCTCTGTTGGCATCCCGGGGGCTCTGTTGGGGTTTTTGGGGTCTTCGCTGGGGTCCTGGGGTCTCTGTTGAAGTCCCGGGGGCTCTGTTGAAGTCCCGGGGGCTCTGTTGAGGTCCCGGGTTCTTCTCTGGGGTAAAGGGGATCCCTGTTGGGGTCCTGGGGGCTCTGTTGGGGTCCTGGGGGCTCTGTTGGGGTCCTGGGGGCTCTGTGGCGGTCCCGGGGGCTCTGTTGGCATCCCGGGGGCTCTGTTGGGGTTTTTGGGGTCTTCGCTGGGGTCCTGGGGTCTCTGTTGAAGTCCCGGGGGCTCTGTTGAAGTCCCGGGGGCTCTGTTGAGGTCCCGGGTTCTTCTCTGGGGTAAAGGGGATCCCTGTTGGGGTCCTGGGGACCCTGTTGTGGTCCTGGAGGCTCTTTTCGGTTGCTGAACGCTCTGTTGAGGGTTTCGGGGGCTCTGTGGGGGTCCCTGGGGCTCTGTGGGGGTCCCGGGGGCTGTGTTGTTGTTTTGGGGGCTCTGTTGTTGTCCTGGGGTCTTCACTGGTGTAATGGCGGCTCCTTTGGTGTCCCGCGGGCTCTGTTGGGGTCCTGGGAGCTTGGTTCAGGTCCCGGGGGCTCTGTTGGGGTCCCGGGGGCTCTGTTGGGGTTCTGGGGGCTATGTGGTGGTTATTTTGGCACTGTTGGGTTCCTGGGGGCTCTGTTGTGGTCCCGGGGGCTCTGCTGTGATCCCTGGGGCTCTGTTGTGGTCCTGGAGGTCCTGTTCGTGTCTTCGGGGCTCTGTTGTGGTCCCGGGGGCTCTGTTGTTGTCCCGGGGGCTCTGTTGGGGTCCCTTGGGATCTCTTGGGGTCCCGGGGGATCTGTTGGAGTCCCGGGGGCTCTGTTGGCATCCTCGGAGCTTGGTTCGGGTCCCGGGGGCTCCGCTGGGGTCCCGGGGGCTCCGTTCGTGTCCTTGGGGCTCCGTTCGTGTCCTGCTGGCTCTGTTGTTGTCCCGTGGGATCTGTTGGGGTCCTGCTGGCTCTGTTGGGGTCCTGCTGGCTCTGTTGGGGTCCCTTGGGATCTGTTGGGGTCCCGGGGGATCTGTTGGAGTCCCGGGGGCTCTGTTGGCATCCTCGGAGCTTGGTTCGGGTCCCGGGGGCTCCGCTGGGGTCCCGGGGGCTCCGTTCGTGTCCTTGGGGATCCGTTCGTGTCCTGGGGGCTCTATTGTTGTCCCGTGGGATCTGTTGGGGTCCTGCTGGCTCTGTTGGGGTCCCGCGGGCTCTGTTGGGGTCCCGCGGGCTCTGTTGGGTTCCCGGGGGCTCTGTTGGGGTCCCGGGGGCTCTGTTGGCGTCCCGGGGGCTCTGTTGGCGTCCTCGGAGCTTGGTTCGGGTCCCGGGGGCTCCGCTGGGGTCCAGGGGGCTCCGTTCGTGTCCTGGGGGCTCTGTTGTTCTCCTGCGGGCTCTGTTGGAGTCCCGCGGGCTCTGTTGGGGTCCCGCGGGCTCTGTTGGTGTCCCGGGAGCTTGGTTCGGGTTCTGGAGGCTCTGTTGGGGTCCTGGTGGCTCTGTTG